>NW_026943818.1:30191558-30463918 GCF_035594765.1 Anolis carolinensis
GATGCTGCAAGGCTATTCAAGTTGGCCGACAATGGAGTCCCCTAGGTATGAAGCAGCCAGGCTTTGATGCTGCAAGGCTATTCAATGGGATTCAAGTTGGCCGACAATGGAGTCCCCTAGGTATGAAGCAGCCAGGCTTTGATGCTGCAAGGCTATTCAATGGGAATCAAGTTGGCCGACAATGGAGTCCCCTAGGTATGAAGCAGCCAGGCTTTGATGCTGCAAGGCTATTCAAGTTGGCCGACAATGGAGTCCCCTAGGTATGAAGCAGCCAGGCTTTGATGCTGCAAGGCTATTCAATGGGATTCAAGTTGGCCGACAATGGAGTCCCCTAGGTATGAAGCAGCCAGGCTTCGATGCTGCAAGGCTATTCAAGTTGGCCGACAATGGAGTCCCCTAGGTATGAAGCAGCCAGGCTTTGATGCTGCAAGGCTATTCAATGGGATTCAAGTTGGCCGACAATGGAGTCCCCTAGGTATGAAGCAGCCAGGCTTTGATGCTGCAAGGCTATTCAATGGGATTCAAGTTGGCCGACAATGGAGTCCCCTAGGTATGAAGCAGCCAGGCTTTGATGCTGCAAGGCTATTCAATGGGATTCAAGTTGGCCGACAATGGAGTCCCCTAGGTATGAAGCAGCCAGGCTTTGATGCTGCAAGGCTATTCAATGGCCAGGAATCCGCTGTGTGTGTTTGTCTCCATCCAGTGGTGAAAGGCGCGCATTGCAGGCGGAGAGGAAATGAATGGGAAGAAGCCGCTGTGTGTGTTTGTCTCCATCCAGTGGTGAAAGGCGCGCATTGCAGGCGGAGAGAAAATGAATGGGAAGAAGCCGCTGTGTGTGTTTGTCTCCATCCAGTGGTGAAAGGCGCGCATTGCAGGCGGAGAGAAAATGAATGGGAAGAAGCCGCTGTGTGTGTTTGTCTCCATCCAGTGGTGAAAGGCGCGCATTGCAGGCGGACTGGAAAATTCCCCGCATTGCCGTCAATGGAGACGGAGGAGGAGGATGAGGAGGAGGAGGATGAGGACGAAGGCCTCTCCATGGAATATTCTTCAAATACCCTATATACCCGGATATAAGCCGACCCGAATATAAACCGAGGCATCTAATTTTACCACAAAAAAACCCTGGGAAATCATTGACTCCAGTATAAGCCGAGGGTGGGAAATTTCAGAAATAAAAATAGATACCAATAAAATTACATTGTGGGTGAAACGTCAGGAGAGAATGCTTCTGGAAACCAATTATTATTACTTAGATTGTACTATATTAATCATATACCACAATGTCTATAATACACCCCTAGTATGTTATATTATTAGTATTATGTCACATTTTAGTGCTAAATCATAAGTTGCATAAGAGATGTGGGCGAAACGTCAGGAGAGAATGCTTCTGGGAAACCAATTATTATTTCTTAGATTGTACTATATTAATCATATACCACAATGTCTATAATACACCCCTAGTATGTTATATTATTAGTATTATGTCACATTTTAGTGCTAAATCAAAAGTTGCATAAGAGATGTGGGCGAAACGTCAGGAGAGAATGCTTCTGGAAACCAATTATTATTTCTTAGATTGTACTATATTAATCATATACCACAATGTCTATAATACACCCCTAGTATGTTATATTATTAGTATTATGTCACATTTTAGTGCTAAATCAAAAGTTGCATAAGAGATGTGGGCGAAACGTCAGGAGAGAATGCTTCTGGGAAACCAATTATTTTTTCTTAGATTGTACTATATTAATCATATACCACAATGTCTATAATACACCACGAGTATATTATATTATTAGTATTATGTCACATTTTAGTGCTAAATCATAAGTTGCATAAGAGATGTGGGCGAAACGTCAGGAGAGAATGCTTCTGGGAAACCAATTATTATTTCTTACATTGTACTATATTAATAATATACCACAATATCTATAATACACCACTAGTATGTTATATTATTAGTATTATGTCACATACCAGTGCTAAATCATAAGTTGCATAAGAGATGTGGGCGAAACGTCAGGAGAGAATGCTTCTGGGAAACCAATTATTTTTTCTTAGATTGTACTATATTAATCATATACCACAATGTCTATAATACACCACGAGTATATTATATTATTAGTATTATGTCACATTTTAGTGCTAAATCATAAGTTGCATAAGAGATGTGGGCGAAACGTCAGGAGAGAATGCTTCTGGGAAACCAATTATTTTTTCTTAGATTGTACTATATTAATCATATACCACAATGTCTATAATACACCACGAGTATATTATATTATTAGTATTATGTCACATTTTAGTGCTAAATCATAAGTTGCATAAGAGATGTGGGCGAAACGTCAGGAGAGAATGCTTCTGGGAAACCAATTATTTTTTCTTAGATTGTACTATATTAATCATATACCACAATGTCTATAATACACCACGAGTATATTATATTATTAGTATTATGTCACATTTTAGTGCTAAATCATAAGTTGCATAAGAGATGTGGGTGAAACGTCAGGAGAGAATGCTTCTGGGAAACCAATTATTATTTCTTACATTGTACTATATTAATCATATACCACAATGTCTATAATACACCCCTAGTATGTTATATTATTAGTATTATGTCACATTTTAGTGCTAAATCAAAAGTTGCATAAGAGATGTGGGCGAAACGTCAGGAGAGAATGCTTCTGGGAAACCAATTATTATTTCTTAGATTGTACTATATTAATCATATACCACAATGTCTATAATACACCCCTAGTATGTTATATTATTAGTATTATGTCACATTTTAGTGCTAAATCAAAAGTTGCATAAGAGATGTGGGCGAAACGTCAGGAGAGAATGCTTCTGGGAAACCAATTATTTTTTCTTAGATTGTACTATATTAATCATATACCACAATGTCTATAATACACCACGAGTATATTATATTATTAGTATTATGTCACATTTTAGTGCTAAATCATAAGTTGCATAAGAGATGTGGGCGAAACGTCAGGAGAGAATGCTTCTGGGAAACCAATTATTATTTCTTACATTGTACTATATTAATAATATACCACAATATCTATAATACACCACTAGTATGTTATATTATTAGTATTATGTCACATACCAGTGCTAAATCATAAGTTGCATAAGAGATGTGGGCGAAACGTCAGGAGAGAATGCTTCTGGGAAACCAATTATTTTTTCTTAGATTGTACTATATTAATCATATACCACAATGTCTATAATACACCACGAGTATATTATATTATTAGTATTATGTCACATTTTAGTGCTAAATCATAAGTTGCATAAGAGATGTGGGCGAAACGTCAGGAGAGAATGCTTCTGGGAAACCAATTATTTTTTCTTAGATTGTACTATATTAATCATATACCACAATGTCTATAATACACCACGAGTATATTATATTATTAGTATTATGTCACATTTTAGTGCTAAATCATAAGTTGCATAAGAGATGTGGGTGAAACGTCAGGAGAGAATGCTTCTGGGAAACCAATTATTATTTCTTACATTGTACTATATTAATCATATACCACAATGTCTATAATACACCCCTAGTATGTTATATTATTAGTATTATGTCACATTTTAGTGCTAAATCATAAGTTGCATAAGAGATGTGGGCGAAACGTCAGGAGAGAATGCTTCTGGGAAACCAATTATTTTTTCTTAGATTGTACTATATTAATAATATACCACAATGTCTATAATACACCCCTAGTATGTTATATTATTAGTATTATGTCACATATTAGTGCTAAATCAAAAGTTGCATAAGAGATGTGGGCAAAATGCTCCGCTATGTTCCTTTTCTTCTTTTCATACCTCTATGTTCCATTTCCTCATTGCAGGAGCGCTCTTTACTTTTCATACTTCTATGTTTACTTTCTGCATTGCGGGAGCGCTCTTTACTTTTCATACCTCTATGTTCCTTTTCCGCATTGCGGGGCGCTCTTTACTTATCATACTTCTATGTTCACTTTCTGCATTGCGGGGCGCTCTTTACTTTTCATACCTCTATGTTTACTTTCTGCATTGCGGGGCGCTCTTTGCTTTTCATACTTCTATGTTCCATTTCCGCATTGCAGGGGCGCTCTTTTCATTTCATACCTCTATGTTCCTCCTATCCCGCCTTTTCCCCCCTCCGCCTCCGCTCTCTTCTCCCATTGGTTGTTGCTTGGGAGGTCCCGCCCCTTTCCCCTTCCTTCGCTCCCTCATTGGTCGAAGCGCGTCCTGGCAGATATGTAGTGCGGGGGCGTTTCCCATCGTAGCCGCAATAATACAAAATAAATAATTTTATAATATCAGAGATATATAGTCTTCGAGCTTATTAATAATCGTTACGTATGATTATGTTGTTTGAATATGAGGTCCATGGATGTGTCAGGGTTGGCGACGGAAGGGACGGGTTGCGTGATGGACCTGCCGGGACTTGGGGGCGGGGCAAGGGGCGTGGCCTGGCGCGTGAGGGCCGGGGAAGGGAACAGCCAAGATGGCGGCCGGGGTGAGTGAGGCGAGCGAAGCGCCGCTGAGGAGAACGGCAGGAAAAGGCCTTTAGATTATATTATAAATTATTGTGTTATTATTTCATATTATATTATTATCGTACATATTATGTTGCATTGCGTTTATAATATATTATATCTTTATTATTTCATATTATTATTATAGACATGATTTTGCATTATGTGGTTATTTTATATTATATTATTTTATTTTTATTATTTTGCATCCTTATATTATTTGGTTTTTATATTATTATCATTTTACATTATTATTATATTATATTATTTTGTTCTTATTTCATATTATATTTATTTCATATTTTATTATATTATTATTTGGCATCATTATTATTTTATTCTGTTATTTCATATTATTATAATACACAGTATTTTGCATTATTATGTTGTTATTATTTCATATTATTATACATATCATTTTGCATTTTTATGTTGTTATTTTATATTATATTATTTTTATTATTTTGCATCCTTATATTATTTGGTTTTTATATTATTATCATTTTGCATTATTATTATATTATATTATATTGTTCTTATTTCATATTATATTATATTTATTTCATATTTTATTATATTATTATTATTATTTTGTATCGTTATTATATTATTCTGTTATTTCATATTATTATAATTCACAGTATTTTGCATTATTATGTTATTTTATATTATTATAATATTATTATTATTTTGCATCCTTATATTATTGGTTTTTATTTTATATTTTATATTTTATTATTTTACATTCTTATATCGTTTTGTTTATATTTCATATTATATTATATTATTATTTTACATCATTATTATCTATATATATAAAAGAGTGATGGCATCAGGGCAGCGGACAAAACAACAAAACCACAGGCCCCCCAACCTCGAAATGTGACAACACAATCCATCATCCACGGCTCTAGGTTGATACAACAAAAAGAAAAGAAAAATAAAGTCCTAATTAGAGGGAGAGGAGTAATTGTTTTTATCCAATTGCTGCCAATTACAAGGCTAAGTTCTGCCCACTTGGTCTCCTAGCAACCTACTCACCCCAGGGGACAGGCACAAGAGGGCCATCCAGTTCAACTTCCTTCTACCATGCAGGAGGACACAATCCAATCACTCCTGACAGATGGCCATCCAATATCTGCACAATAATAATACACATCGATTCATAGCATCAGACAGTTAGGAGACACCCCTAAAGGCCATCCAGCCCAACCCAATTCTGCCATGCAGGACACAAGCCAAGCACTCCCAACAGATGGCCACTCAGCCTCTCAATACTAATACTAATAATAATAACATCATCATACAATCCTAAGGTTTGGAGTGACCCCTAAGGATCATCCAGATCAACTTCCTTCTACCATGCAGGAGGACACAATCCAAGCACTCCTGACAGATGGCCATCCAGCCTCTACATAATAATGATGATGATGATGATAATAATAATAATAATAATAATAGAAGCATAGAATCCAAGAGTTTGGAGAGACCCCTAAGGGCCATCCAGCCCAACCCTTTCTACTATGCAGCAGGACACAATCCAAGCATTCCCAACACATGGACAACATATAAATACTATACAATACTACACAGGGACATAGACCCCCTCTACCCTCACCACTTTCCCAGGACACAAACAACCAAATGCATACTCAACATCAAGACAACCATACAACAGACATTCAATACCACCACTACCACAACAATTTCTCACTAACACCACCAGACAACGCCACAGCAACGCGTGGCCGGGCACAGCTAGTACTATATAATTTTGTTGTTTCATACTATTATACACATGATTTTGCATTATTATGTTGTTGTTTTATATTATTATATTATTATTTTACATCATTTTTATATTTGTTCTTACGTATTGCGTATTATAATTATTATTTTGCATCATTATTATATTCTGTTATTTCGTGTTATTATAATACACAGTATTTTGCATTATTATGTTGTTATTTTATATTATTATTATATTACTATTATTTTGCATCCTTATATTATTTGGATCTTATATTATTTTATATTATTATTATTGTTTTTCATCATTATTATATTATTTTGTTCTTATTTCATATTATATTATATTATTATTATATTGCGTCGTTATTATATTATTCTGTTATTTCATATGTCCGATTTACCTACATGAGTGGGAATCGATTTGGAGGAAAAAAAATTAAATACACGTACTCCATGGACATGAAAGAAAACTGGCTGAAAGTAATGCATAGATGGTACCTAACCCCCCAAAAGATAGGATTTATGTATAAAAATACTAATAATAAATGCTGGAAATGTAAATCTCAAGTGGGCTCGTACCACCCTATGTGGTGGAGTTGTAGAAAGATGGCAAAATTTTGGACGATGATGTTAGACGAAAGTAATAAAATTCTAAACACAAACTTTGCGAAGACGCCTGAGCTCCTCCTGCTAGGGTTATATGATGAATTAGATAAGGTAGATTTAAATACAGATAAACTATTTACATTTTTTTATTACTGCAGCAAGGATGGTAATCGCAAAACAATGGAAAAGTGAGAAAGCCCCATCGAAAGATGCCTGGCTGACCAAATGGACTGAAATAAAGGATATGGACAAACTTACCTTCTGAATGAGAAAGAGCAACGGAAGAGCTATAAGAGCCACGGACTGGTCAAACTTTGAAGACTACCTTGTTACTTCAGAGAAGGGAACCAGCAAGGTTGTATTCAGATTTTCTGGGAAGTTGTAGTTTAGGTAAACATAATGAAGATTTTACTGATTGCAGTACAGTCTCCTTATCTATAGATTTGATATGCATGGTTTTACTTACTGTAGTAAACTCTCCCCTCCAAAGTGTTTGTAGGCCTCTCTATGTTCTTCGCTGCAATTCTGTGATATGTTTCTGGCCCAAATATCCGCGAAATATAAGGTTTACTTGCATCCATGGGGATCTTAGAATGGGAGGTATATGTAATAGTTTAACCCTTAAGCTCTTCCTCATTAAAAAAATTGCAGGAAAGTCTAGTTATTTTTCCCCCTCCACAAATGTCTTGCAGGCATTACATTTTTTGTTCTTTTTAAAATGTAATACAATGGTATAATTATCCCCCCCCCTCCCAAGCACATCTTCTCTGTTGGTTTCTTCTTTTCTGGGTAGGAGATATTACTTTTTGGAGCCAACCCGGGATTTTATCAGTATATTTATTGTATGTGACCTCATTTGTTTTATGATTTGTTTTATTGTTGATTGACTTGTTTTATTGATATGTTTTTATATTGTCTGATATCTGGGCTTGGCCCCATGTAAGCCGCCCTGAGTCCCTTCGGGGAGATGGGGCGGGGTATAAAACTAAAATTATTATTATTATTATTATTATTATTATTATTATTATTATTATTATTATTATTACCTTAAGAAAAGATGATAAGAACTATCTAATTGGAACATAAATGATTAGTGACAAAGATCGGAAGTCAATCCCCCCCCCCATTGCTAGTGTCTATCCCCTCTCACAATCCCTAATCCAGACACACTTGCCCTGCCCCTGCCCTCCCTTCCCTGTTCCCCTGCCGTATGTCGTCTTATGTTTTATGTTTGATGTTTTAAAAGAAACTTCTCAATAAAAATGATACAAAAAATAAAATAAAAAAATAAACTTAACCAAACCTGGCTGTTTAAACAAAATCAAATAAACATGTCATCCATAAATCAAAATAAAAACACACACTTCTTTACACCAACTTTGGTTGCAAATGTATGCAATTTCCTTGAGAAACCTCTTCCTTCCTTCCCAGGCACCATTTCTTAAACCCAGAAAGGGAAAACACACGTAGGAGCCGCCTGAATTCTCACTTCTCTGTCCTTACGGCTGAGTTACAACTCGCTGAGCTTGTTTTGATTCTGTTTCTATACAAAACGGTGGCTCCCATCATGAAATCAATAAAGTTTATTATTTCACGACGGCCAGGTTTTGGGTGTTTTTATTGGGGAGGGAAATGCAGACATTTGGCTTGTTGCGCCATTCGCCTGAAACTAAGTAAAATCTCTGGGAACGAACAGAGGATGGGAGAAGAACCGTTGCATTTTGCCCTGAGTCTGGAAACGGTCTTCCGAATGATCACAAAGGCCACCTTGGTGTAAAAGAGAGAGCTGTTTCTTTATAAAAAGGAGAGTTAAAGTGCGATAAATGCTCACTATCCCAGGCCTGCGAGTCCACAGGAATTCCAGACAGGAAACAATCAGGGCCAGCTAACGCGTTCACAACAAAGGATTCCCCCAGGCAGGAATGCAGCCAGTCTTTGAGGCTGCAAGGCCATTCAATGCTAATCAAGGCGGCCAATGGCAACATTCACACTTGCCTCCAAGACAAGAGTTCTTTCTCTCGCCCTGGACGTGATTCCACAGATAGATAAACCTCCCTTGCTTAGTTTTCCAAAATACCACACAAGCTCTGAGGATGCCTGCCATAAATGTGGGCGAAATGTCAGGAGAGAATGCTTCGGGAACATGGCCATAGTATTGTGCGGTTGCAAAGTTGCAGAGGTTGCATGGGATGGTGGGAGTTGCAGTTTGGCAAGGCACCAGCACTCTTGGGTGGAGGGGGTGAAAGGCCTTGCAAACCTCTCACTCCCAAGATTATTATTAGTAGTATTAGTATTATTTAAGATTAATACTGGATCAAAGAAATATCAATTAATATTACATTAAGTCCTAATGGCTTTTCTGTCTGTCGCCCTCCTGTGGACAGAAGAATATTGCACTTGCCTTGAAACTCTGATTCTTTGCTCTCTGCTGCCATCCAATGGTCAGGTCGGGAAGTGCAGCACAAAGGCGCCTTCAACGCTCGAGGCTGCACTTCCGCCTCTGACCATTGGATGGCAGCAGAGAGCGAAGACTCAGAATCCCAAGGCAAGTGCAATATTCTTCTGTCCACAGGAGGGCGACAAAGAGAAAAGACATAAGGAATCCCATTGATCTATCATTGAGCCATTTGGGAAATATAATTACATGACAATAGTAATACTACTAATAATAATATCCTGGGAGTTAGGGTTTTGCAAGGTCTTTCCCGTCTTCTGCCCAGGAGTGCCGGTGCCTTGTCAAACTACAACTCCCACCATCCTATACAAACCCTACAACAGCTCAATGCCATTGGAGCCTAGGAGATATAACCCCCCCTTGCTTAGTTTTCCAATAAGAATAACATAATAACAACAAAACTTTATTTCTAGACCGCCCTCTCTCCTCCAGAGGATGTACATATAATTCACTATAATTGTATATTTTTATTATATGAAATATTACTAATAATATTGCAATATAGTCGTATAATATAACTCGCTGTACCCGGCCACGCGTTGCTGTGGCGTAGTCCTTAGTGGGGTTTCCTTCGTGGCATAAAGAGGATTCCCCGTAGGTAGGAAGCAGCCAGGCTTTGATGCTGCAAGGCTATTCAATGGGATTGAAGTTGGCCGACAATGGAGTCCTCTAGGTATGAAGCAGCCAGGCTTTGATGCTGCAAGGCTATTCAATGGGATTGAAGTTGGCCGACAATGGAGTCCTCTAGGTATGAAGCAGCCAGGCTTTGATGCTGCAAGGCTATTCAATGGGATTCAAGTTGGCCGACAATGGAGTCCCCTAGGTATGAAGCAGCCAGGCTTTGATGCTGCAAGGCTATTCAATGGGATTCAAGTTGGCCGACAATGGAGTCCCCTAGGTATGAAGCAGCCAGGCTTTGATGCTGCAAGGCTATTCAATGGGATTTAAGTTGGCCGACAATGGAGTCCCCTAGGTATGAAGCAGCCAGGCTTTGATGCTGCAAGGCTATTCAATGGGATTCAAGTTGGCCGACAATGGAGTCCCCTAGGTATGAAGCAGCCAGGCTTTGATGCTGCAAGGCTATTCAATGGGATTCAAGTTGGCCGACAATGGAGTCCCCTAGGTATGAAGCAGCCAGGCTTTGATGCTGCAAGGCTATTCAATGGGATTCAAGTTGGCCGACAATGGAGTCCCCTAGGTATGAAGCAGCCAGGCTTTGATGCTGCAAGGCTATTCAATGGCCAGGAATCCGCTGTGTGTGTTTGTCTCCATCCAGTGGTGAAAGGCGCGCATTGCGGGCGGAGAGAAAGTGAATAGGGAATAAGCCGCTGTGTGTGTTTGTCTCCATCCAGTGGTGAAAGGCGCGCATTGCAGGCGGAGAGAAAATGAATGGGAAGAAGCCGCTGTGTGTGTTTGTCTCCATCCAGTGGTGAAAGGCGCGCATTGCAGGCGGACTGGAAAATTCCCCGCATTGCCGTCAATGGAGACGGAGGAGGAGGATGAGGAGGAGGAGGATGAGGACGAAGGCCTCTCCATGGAATATTCTTCAAATACCCTATATACCCGGATATAAGCCGACCCGAATATAAACCGAGGCATCTAATTTTACCACAAAAAAACCCTGGGAAATCATTGACTCCAGTATAAGCCGAGGGTGGGAAATTTCAGAAATAAAAATAGATACCAATAAAATTACATTGTGGGTGAAACGTCAGGAGAGAATGCTTCTGGAAACCAATTATTATTACTTAGATTGTACTATATTAATCATATACCACAATGTCTATAATACACCCCTAGTATGTTATATTATTAGTATTATGTCACATTTTAGTGCTAAATCATAAGTTGCATAAGAGATGTGGGCGAAACGTCAGGAGAGAATGCTTCTGGGAAACCAATTATGATTTCTTAGATTGTACTATATTAATCATATACCACAATGTCTATAATACACCCCTAGTATGTTATATTATTAGTATTATGTCACATTTTAGTGCTAAATCAAAAGTTGCATAAGAGATGTGGGCGAAACGTCAGGAGAGAATGCTTCTGGGAAACCAATTATTTTTTCTTAGACTGTACTATATTAATCATATACCACAATGTCTATAATACACCACGAGTATATTATATTATTAGTATTATGTCACATTTTAGTGCTAAATCATAAGTTGCATAAGAGATGTGGGCGAAACGTCAGGAGAGAATGCTTCTGGGAAACCAATTATGATTTCTTAGATTGTACTATATTAATAATATACCACAATATCTATAATACACCACTAGTATGTTATATTATTAGTATTATGTCACATACCAGTGCTAAATCATAAGTTGCATAAGAGATGTGGGCGAAACGTCAGGAGAGAATGCTTCTGGGAAACCAATTGTTTTTTCTTAGATTGTACTATATTAATCATATACCACAATGTCTATAATACACCACGAGTATATTATATTATTAGTATTATGTCACATTTTAGTGCTAAATCATAAGTTGCATAAGAGATGTGGGCGAAACGTCAGGAGAGAATGCTTCTGGGAAACCAATTATTTTTTCTTAGATTGTACTATATTAATCATATACCACAATGTCTATAATACACCACGAGTATATTATATTATTAGTATTATGTCACATTTTAGTGCTAAATCATAAGTTGCATAAGAGATGTGGGCGAAACGTCAGGAGAGAATGCTTCTGGGAAACCAATTATTATTTCTTAGATTGTACTATATTAATCATATACCACAATGTCTATAATACACCCCTAGTATGTTATATTATTAGTATTATGTCACATTTTAGTGCTAAATCAAAAGTTGCATAAGAGATGTGGGCGAAACGTCAGGAGAGAATGCTTCTGGGAAACCAATTATTATTTCTTAGATTGTACTATATTAATCATATACCACAATGTCTATAATACACCCCTAGTATGTTATATTATTAGTATTATGTCACATTTTAGTGCTAAATCAAAAGTTGCATAAGAGATGTGGGCGAAACGTCAGGAGAGAATGCTTCTGGGAAACCAATTATTTTTTCTTAGATTGTACTATATTAATCATATACCACAATGTCTATAATACACCACGAGTATATTATATTATTAGTATTATGTCACATTTTAGTGCTAAATCATAAGTTGCATAAGAGATGTGGGCGAAACGTCAGGAGAGAATGCTTCTGGGAAACCAATTATGATTTCTTAGATTGTACTATATTAATAATATACCACAATATCTATAATACACCCCTAGTATGTTATATTATTAGTATTATGTCACATTTTAGTGCTAAATCAAAAGTTGCATAAGAGATGTGGGCGAAACGTCAGGAGAGAATGCTTCTGGGAAACCAATTATTATTTCTTAGATTGTACTATATTAATCATATACCACAATGTCTATAATACACCACGAGTATATTATATTATTAGTATTATGTCACATTTTAGTGCTAAATCATAAGTTGCATAAGAGATGTGGTCGAAACGTCAGGAGAGAATGCTTCTGGGAAACCAATTATTATTTCTTACATTGTACTATATTAATCATATACCACAATGTCTATAATACACCCCTAGTATGTTATATTATTAGTATTATGTCACATTTTAGTGCTAAATCATAAGTTGCATAAGAGATGTGGGCGAAACGTCAGGAGAGAATGCTTCTGGGAAACCAATTATTTTTTCTTAGATTGTACTATATTAATAATATACCACAATGTCTATAATACACCCCTAGTATGTTATATTATTAGTATTATGTAACATATTAGTGCTAAATCATAAGTTGCATAAGAGATGTGGGCGAAATGTCAGGAGAGAATGCTTCTGGGAAACCAATTATTATTTCTTAGATTGTACTATATTAATCATATACCACAATGTCTATAATACACCCCTAGTATGTTATATCATTAGTATTATGTCACATACCAGTGCTAAATCATAAGTTGCATAAGAGATGTGGGCGAAACGTCAGGAGAGAATGCTTCTGGGAAACCAATTATTATTTCTTAGATTGTACTATATTAATCATATACCACAATGTCTATAATACACCCCTAGTATGTTATATCATTAGTATTATGTCACATACCAGTGCTAAATCATAAGTTGCATAAGAGATGTGGGCGAAACGTCAGGAGAGAATGCTTCTGGGAAACCAATTATTTTTTCTTAGATTGTACTATATTAATCATATACCACAATGTCTATAATACACCACGAGTATATTATATTATTAGTATTATGTCACATTTTAGTGCTAAATCATAAGTTGCATAAGAGATGTGGGCGAAACGTCAGGAGAGAATGCTTCTGGGAAACCAATTATGATTTCTTAGATTGTACTATATTAATAATATACCACAATATCTATAATGCACCACTAGTATGTTATATTATTAGTATTATGTCACATACCAGTGCTAAATCATAAGTTGCATAAGAGATGTGGGCGAAACGTCAGGAGAGAATGCTTCTGGGAAACCAATTGTTTTTTCTTAGATTGTACTATATTAATCATATACCACAATGTCTATAATACACCACGAGTATATTATATTATTAGTATTATGTCACATTTTAGTGCTAAATCAAAAGTTGCATAAGAGATGTGGGCGAAATGTCAGGAGAGAATGCTTCTGGGAAACCAATTATTTTTTCTTAGATTGTACTATATTAATCATATACCACAATGTCTATAATACACCACGAGTATATTATATTATTAGTATTATGTCACATTTTAGTGCTAAATCATAAGTTGCATAAGAGATGTAGGCGAAACGTCAGGAGAGAATGCTTCTGGGAAACCAATTATGATTTCTTAGATTGTACTATATTAATAATATACCACAATATCTATAATACACCACTAGTATGTTATATTATTAGTATTATGTCACATACCAGTGCTAAATCATAAGTTGCATAAGAGATGTGGGCGAAACGTCAGGAGAGAATGCTTCTGGGAAACCAATTATTATTTCTTAGATTGTACTATATTAATCATATACCACAATGTCTATAATACACCCCTAGTATGTTATATCATTAGTATTATGTCACATACCAGTGCTAAATCATAAGTTGCATAAGAGATGTGGGCGAAACGTCAGGAGAGAATGCTTCTGGGAAACCAATTATTATTTCTTAGATTGTACTATATTAATCATATACCACAATGTCTATAATACACCACGAGTATATTATATTATTAGTATTATGTCACATTTTAGTGCTAAATCAAAAGTTGCATAAGAGATGTGGGCGAAATGTCAGGAGAGAATGCTTCTGGGAAACCAATTATTTTTTCTTAGATTGTACTATATTAATCATATACCACAATGTCTATAATACACCACGAGTATATTATATTATTAGTATTATGTCACATTTTAGTGCTAAATCAAAAGTTGCATAAGAGATGTGGGCGAAATGTCAGGAGAGAATGCTTCTGGGAAACCAATTATTTTTTCTTAGATTGTACTATATTAATCATATACCACAATGTCTATAATACACCACGAGTATATTATATTATTAGTATTATGTCACATTTTAGTGCTAAATCATAAGTTGCATAAGAGATGTAGGCGAAACGTCAGGAGAGAATGCTTCTGGGAAACCAATTATGATTTCTTAGATTGTACTATATTAATAATATACCACAATATCTATAATACACCACTAGTATGTTATATTATTAGTATTATGTCACATACCAGTGCTAAATCATAAGTTGCATAAGAGATGTGGGCGAAACGTCAGGAGAGAATGCTTCTGGGAAACCAATTATTATTTCTTACATTGTACTATATTAATCATATACCACAATATATATAATGCACCACTAGTATGTTATATTATTAGTATTATGTCACATACCAGTGCTAAATCATAAGTTGCATAAGAGATGTGGGCGAAACGTCAGGAGAGAATGCTTCTGGGAAACCAATTGTTTTTTCTTAGATTGTACTATATTAATCATATACCACAATGTCTATAATACACCCCTAGTATGTTATATCATTAGTATTATGTCACATACCAGTGCTAAATCATAAGTTGCATAAGAGATGTGGGCGAAACGTCAGGAGAGAATGCTTCTGGGAAACCAATTTGATTTGACAGAAAAAGCAGTTCAATACGCAGTAATGTTATGTTGTCATTACTTTATGAATTTAGCACCAAAATATCACGATATATTGAAAACGTTGACTATAAAAATGTGTTGGATAATCCTGAACGTTGGATAAGTGAGACTACTGTATCTATTTTAGATGACAACGGAGTGCGCATGCGTCGAGCCGCTCCCTGCTTTCCCGCCTGTGACGTGCGGGAGAATCGTCCAATCGGGCGGCGGCAGAGGGAGGAGGGGTGGGACCATGGCCGAAAAGGCGGCCGTGGTGGAGGCGGGGCTTCTTCTTGGCGCCTCAGCCGTGAATTTACCTCAGGAAACGGGGCCTCGTTTGGCGCCCAGTTGAAGAGTTGAAAGAGGAGAGAGACGCCTTTCCTTTGGGGAGTCACTTTTACCTCAGGAAAGGCTTTTCTTCCCGTCCAGAGGACCCTCTCTCTCCCACTCGATTTTAGGTTGGTTTCCTTGTTGTTTTGGGGGTTCTTTCATTCCCTCAGGAATCCCCTCAAAAGTGAAATACAAAGAGGAGGAAAGGCCTGCTTTATTATATTACTCTGGTCTTAAATTTTCAAAAACGGCCTCAAATAGCACCAGGTCTTTCTCCAGATAAAGGTGGATAAAGGCTTTGTGAAACAGAAAGAAGGAAACTATTTCGTTGATTAAGACTTCCATGAGGTTTTGCCTCAGAAATCACCTCGTCACAAAGCCTTTCTCTAGGAAGAGAGAAGATACAGTTGGAAACAATGTTCACTGAAATATTTACAAAATCATTAAAGTATTGACAAACATAATCATAAAAAATATTTGCAGAAACATTTGCCCAAAATAAGCAAAGTATTTGGGGAAAAATATTCATAAAAATATTCACAAACGTATTCAGAAAAAAAACAATCATGGAAACATTCACAAACATTGAAATAAAATATTCACCCAAAAAATCATACAAATATTTGTGGAAACATTTGCCAAAAATAAGCAAAATACTCAGAAAAAATATTCACAAATACAGTAGAGTCTCACTTATCCAACACTCGCTTATCCAACGTTCTGGATTATCCAACGCATTTTTGTAGTCCATGTTTTCAATAAATCCTGATATTTAGGTGCTAAATTCGTAAATACAGTAATTACTACATAGTATTACTGCATATTGAACGACTTTTTCTGTCAAATTTGTTGTATAACATAATGTTTTGGTGCTTAATTTGTAAAATCATAAACTAATTTAATGTTGAATAGGCTTTTCCTTAATCTCTCCTTATTATCCAACATATTCGCTTATCCAACGTTCTGTCGGCCCGTTTACGTTGGATAAGCGGGACTCTACTGTAATGCCTGCTTTATTGATGAATAGTTTATTATTCTATCACCTCAAAAATGACAAAACTTTTGTCCAGAGAAAGACAAAGAACAACATTTTTGGAAATTTACACCATTTGATTTATTTCCAGCCTTAAGACCCACAAAGGGCCATAAAGAGCCAGGTGGCTTTACTCTGAGCCATAAGTTTTACCTCAGAATATGTTTTTTCTGTCATCTGGAGAACTTCTTTTCACTTTATTCATGTATGTTTCCTTATTATTTCAGAAATTTCTTTATCAAACCTTTACCTCAGAAAAGCCTTGTGAAATAGAAAGAAGAAAATGCCAATTTTATTTATTAAGAGATTGTCACCTCAGACTTTACCTCAGAAATGGCCAAGCCTTGTGAAACGGAAGGGAGAAACAAAGGCAAAACTTTTGAAAATTAGCACAGCTTTTTCTGAAGGGACCAGGTGAATATTGTTGCATTTTATTTATTATAATCTGAAATAATAATTGGTTTCCAGAAGCATTGTCTCCTGACGTTTCGCCCACATCTATGGCAGGAAACCATAGATTGCTGGTGAAGTTTTTATATACAGTAGAGTCTCACTTATCCAACGTAAACGGGCCGGCAGAACGTTGGATAAGCGAATATGTTGGATAATAAGGAGGGATTAAGGAAAAGCCTATTAAACATCAAAATAGGTTATGATTTTACAAATTAAGCCCCAAAACATCACGTTTTACAACAAATTTGACAGAAAAAGTACAGTAGAGTCTCACTTATCCAACACAAACAGGCCGGCAGAACGTTGGATAAGCGAATATGTTGGATAATGAGGAGGGATTAAGGAAAAGCCTATTAAACATCAAAATAGGTTATGATTTTACAAATGAAGCCCCAAAACATCACGTTTTACAACAAATTTGACAGAAAAAGTACAGTAGAGTCTCACTTATCCAACACAAACAGGCCGGCAGAACGTTGGATAAGCGAATATGTTGGATAATGAGGAGGGATTAAGGAAAAGCCTATTAAACATCAAAATAGGTTATGATTTTACAAATGAAGCCCCAAAACATCATGTTTTACAACAAATTTGACAGAAAAAGTACAGTAGAGTCTCACTTATCCAACACAAACGGGCCGACGGAACGTTGGATAAGCGAATATGTTGGATAATGAGGAGAGATTAAGAAAAAACCTATTAAACATCAAAATAGGTTATGATTTTACAAATTAAGCCCCAAAACATCACGTTTTACAACAAATTTGACAGAAAAAGTACAGTAGAGTCTCACTTATCCAACACAAACAGGCCGGCAGAACGTTGGATAAGCGAATATGTTGGATAATGAGGAGGGATTAAGGAAAAGCCTATTAAACATCAAAATAGGTTATGATTTTACAAATTAAGCCCCAAAACATCACGTTTTACAACAAATTTGACAGAAAAAGTACAGTAGAGTCTCACTTATCCAACATAAACGGGCCGGCAGAACGTTGGATAAGCGAATATGTTGGATAATGAGGAGGGATTAAGGAAAAGCCTATTAAACATCAAAATAGGTTATGATTTTACAAATTAAGCCCCAAAACATCACGTTTTACAACAAATTTGACAGAAAAAGTACAGTAGAGTCTCACTTATCCAACATAAACCGGCTGGCAGAACGTTGGATAAGCGAATATGTTGGATAATAAGGAGGGATTAAGGAAAAGCCTATTAAACATCAAAATAGGTTATGATTTTACAAATTAAGCACCAAAACATCATGTTTTACAACAAATTTGACAGAAAAAGTACAGTAGAGTCTCACTTATCCAACACAAACGGGCCGACAGAACGTTGGATAAGCGAATATGTTGGATAATGAGGAGGGATTAAGGAAAAGCCTATTAAACATCAAAATAGGTTATGATTTTACAAATTAAGCCCCAAAACATCACGTTTTACAACAAATTTGACAGAAAAAGTACAGTAGAGTCTCACTTATCCAACACAAACAGGCCGGCAGAACGTTGGATAAGCGAATATGTTGGATAATGAGGAGGGATTAAGGAAAAGCCTATTAAACATCAAAATAGGTTATGATTTTACAAATGAAGCCCCAAAACATCATGTTTTACAACAAATTTGACAGAAAAAGTACAGTAGAGTCTCACTTATCCAACACAAACGGGCCGACGGAACGTTGGATAAGCGAATATGTTGGATAATGAGGAGAGATTAAGAAAAAACCTATTAAACATCAAAATAGGTTATGATTTTACAAATTAAGCCCCAAAGCATCATGTTTTACAACAAATTTGACAGAAAAAGTACAGTAGAGTCTCACTTATCCAACATAAACGGGCTGGCAGAACGTTGGATAAGCGAATATGTTGGATAATGAGGAGGGATTAAGGAAAAGCCTATTAAACATCAAAATAGGTTATGATTTTACAAATTAAGCCCCAAAACATCACGTTTTACAACAAATTTGACAGAAAAAGTACAGTAGAGTCTCACTTATCCAACACAAACAGGCCGGCAGAACGTTGGATAAGCGAATATGTTGGATAATGAGGAGGGATTAAGGAAAAGCCTATTAAACATCAAAATAGGTTATGATTTTACAAATGAAGCCCCAAAACATCATGTTTTACAACAAATTTGACAGAAAAAGTACAGTAGAGTCTCACTTATCCAACACAAACGGGCCGACGGAACGTTGGATAAGCGAATATGTTGGATAATGAGGAGAGATTAAGAAAAAACCTATTAAACATCAAAATAGGTTATGATTTTACAAATTAAGCCCCAAAACATCACGTTTTACAACAAATTTGACAGAAAAAGTACAGTAGAGTCTCACTTATCCAACACAAACGGGCCGACGGAACGTTGGATAAGCGAATATGTTGGATAATGAGGAGGGATTAAGGAAAAGCCTATTAAACATCAAAATAGGTTATGATTTTACAAATTAAGCCCCAAAGCATCATGTTTTACAACAAATTTGACAGAAAAAGTACAGTAGAGTCTCACTTATCCAACACAAACGGGCCGACAGAACGTTGGATAAGCGAATATGTTGGATAATGAGGAGAGATTAAGGAAAAGCCTATTAAACATCAAAATAGGTTATGATTTTACAAATTAAGCCCCAAAACATCACGTTTTACAACAAATTTGACAGAAAAAGTACAGTAGAGTCTCACTTATCCAACATAAACGGGCTGGCAGAACGTTGGATAAGCGAATATGTTGGATAATGAGGAGGGATTAAGGAAAAGCCTATTAAACAGCAAAATAGGTTATGATTTTACAAATTAAGCCCCAAAACATCACGTTTTACAACAAATTTGACAGAAAAAGCAGTTCAATACGCAGTAATGTTATGTTGTCATTACTTTATGAATTTAGCACCAAAATATCACGATATATTGAAAACGTTGACTATAAAAATGTGTTGGATAATCCAGAACGTTGGATAAGTGAGACTACTGTATCTAGTTTAGATGACAACGGAGTGCGCATGCGTCGAGCCGCTCCCTGCTTTCCCGCCCAAATGGGCGAAGCCCTCTCTGAGCCTGTGACGTGCGGGAGAATCGTCCAATCGGGCGGCGGCAGAGGGAGGAGGGGTGGGACCATGGCCGAAAAGGCGGCCGTGGTGGAGGCGGGGCTTCTTCTTGGCGCCTCAGCCGTGAATTTACCTCAGGAAACGGGGCCTCGTTTGGCGCCCAGTTGAAGAGTTGAAAGAGGAGAGAGACGCCTTTCCTTTGGGGAGTCACTTTTACCTCAGGAAAGGCTTTTCTTCCCGTCCAGAGGACCCTCTCTCTCCCACTCGGTTTTAGGTTGGTTTCCTTGTTGTTTTGGGGGTTCTTTCATTCCCTCAGGAATCCCCTCAAAAGTGAAATACAAAGAGGAGGAAAGGCCTGCTTTATTATATTACTCTGGTCTTAAATTTTCAAAAACGGCCTCAAATAGCACCAGGTCTTTCTCCAGATAAAGGTGGATAAAGGCTTTGTGAAACAGAAAGAAGGAAACTATTTCGTTGATTAAGACTTCCATGAGGTTTTGCCTCAGAAATCACCTCGTCACAAAGCCTTTCTCTAGGAAGAGAGAAGATACAGTTGGAAACAATGTTCACTGAAATATTTACAAAATCATTAAAGTATTGACAAACATAATCATAAAAAATATTTGCAGAAACATTTGCCCAAAATAAGCAAAGTATTTGGGGAAAAATATTCATAAAAATATTCACAAACGTATTCAGAAAAAAAACAATCATGGAAACATTCACAAACATTGAAATAAAATATTCACCCAAAAAATCATACAAATATTTGTGGAAACATTTGCCAAAAATAAGCAAAATACTCAGAAAAAATATTCACAAATACAGTAGAGTCTCACTTATCCAACACTCGCTTATCCAACGTTCTGGATTATCCAACGCATTTTTGTAGTCCATGTTTTCAATAAATCCTGATATTTAGGTGCTAAATTCGTAAATACAGTAATTACTACATAGTATTACTGCATATTGAACGACTTTCTGTCAAATTTGTTGTATAACATAATGTTTTGGTGCTTAATTTGTAAAATCATAAACTAATTTAATGTTGAATAGGCTTTTCCTTAATCTCTCCTTATTATCCAACATATTCGCTTATCCAACGTTCTGTCGGCCCGTTTACGTTGGATAAGCGGGACTCTACTGTAATACCTGCTTTATTGATGAATAGTTTATTATTCTATCACCTCAAAAATGACAAAACTTTTGTCCAGAGAAAGACAAAGAACAACATTTTTGGAAATTTACACCATTTGATTTATTTCCCGCCTTAAGACCCACAAAGGGCCATAAAGAGCCAGGTGGCTTTACTCTGAGCCATAAGTTTTACCTCAGAATATGTTTTTTCTGTCATCTGGAGAACTTCTTTTCACTTTATTCATGTATGTTTCCTTATTATTTCAGAAATTTCTTTATCGAACCTTTACCTCAGAAAAGCCTTGTGAAATAGAAAGAAGAAAATGCCAATTTTATTTATTAAGAGATGGTCATCTCAGACTTTACCTCAGAAATGGCCAAGCCTTGTGAAACGGAAGGGAGAAACAAAGGCAAAACTTTTGAAAATTAGCACAGCTTTTTCTGAAGGGACCAGGTGAATATTGTTGCATTTTATTTATTATAATCTGAAATAATAATTGGTTTCCAGAAGCATTCTCTCCTGACGTTTCGCCCACATCTATGGCAGGAAACCATAGATTGCTGGTGAAGTTTTTATATATCTGCCAAATGTCCAGGGTGGGAGAAAGAACTCTTGTCTGTTGGAGGCCAATGTGAATGCTGCTATTGGCCACCTTGATTAGCATTGAATGGCCTGCAGTTTCAAGGCCTGGCTGCTTCCTGCCTGGGGGAATCCTGTGTTTGGAGGTGTTAGCTGGCCCTGCTTTTTGAGGTGGCAGCCCAGAAACTCACAACAACCCAGTGATTCCGGCCATGAAAGCCTTTGACAACACATGGCAACATTTTTGAAAATTCACACAGCTTTCCAGAGGAAATGAGTAGAATAATAATTGCATTTTTTTTACCAATCTGATTTATTTCCAGCCTTAAGACCCATAACATGCTATGCTGAAAATTATATATATATATATATATATATATATATATATATATATATATAAAAATAATTTTGTATATAATGGACAATATAATATATTATAATCTAATGAATATACATATAATATTGATAGTAATATTGTAATGTAATACAATTTAATAATAAAACAATGATATTGATTATATATTATATATATTATATATAATTATATATGTACATACAAAGTATTATATTAGCATACACAATAATAGCATTATATATTACTATATTGTACTATACCATCATACTGTAATATTATTAGAAATATTACATGTAATATATAAAATAATTAATATTATATTTCATTAGTATTTGAATTATATTGTATTACATTATAATATTCTCAATATTATATTTATATTCAATATATTATATTATGATATATCATTGTCTATTATATTGTATATTATATACAATATACTATATATACACAATACATATTATATTATTAGCATAGCATGTTACGGGAGACAAGATGGGAACTGTCTTCCTGGCCTTGCAAAATAGAAAGAAGACAATGCCTGTTTTTTTTTTCTGAAAGCTTTCTTCCCACTCACTCTTCTCCCAGCGCTGAATTCAAGTCAAAGGGAAGAAAGGGAAGAAACAAAAGGTCGAAGAGACAGAAGACAGAAGATGCTTGAAGACACTCTCGCAAGGACACCGCCCGCCCCCCAAAAAAGGTCATTGTCAGGGTAATGGGTGTCAGGCTAGGCATTTCATGTCTATCTTTGCAATAAAAAACAGGCTACCTGTGTGCTAGGCTTTTGCATGAAGAACACGGTTCCCCTCGTGTGTGGCATCGAAGGTTCCCACTCGGGAACGGACGGGTCCTCCCTTTGTTCTAGGCAGATGATGGGGGTTTTCCTATACAAGCCGTAGGGGCCACAGCTTGGGGGGCAGCGGGGGGCCCGGCCCTGGCACCGCGGGGAGCAGCACACCTTACGGGCATTTTAAAAGCTCCCTTAAACTTAGACAGTGGCTAGCAATAAAAATATTAATACCTTAACTCACCTACTAACCCTACTAACACCATTCTAACTAGGGCAGGCTGGCCTTTTAAATAGGACTGTGTTTTGCCTGCTGGCAAGAACCAAGCTGGGAGGGAAGGGGGCCTCCTGGCCCCCCATAGAAGGGCTCCCCTAGAAGGACATTCAAAAGGCCCGCAAGGTGTCCTGAGAGCAGCCCCTGGGGCCCTCAGTGTGCCCCCCACGGTGCCAGGGCTGGGCCCCCCGCTCTCCCCCAACCCATGACCCCTGCCGCCTGTATCTCGTCCGCCCAGGGCCAACGGACGCCCCCTCCCTCCCCGGGCGGAGCTTCGGCGCCACACACAAGGGGAGGCCAGCCGTGGCCGCCAGAACATGGCCAACCTGGTTTTGGACTGCAAACATAGGCATGTAGGGACCCCCTTTTATTTATGTACGGCCACCCACCCAGGGGACCTGGTTAAAGGGGATCCTCTATTCTTAAAGTAAGGCCTATAGAGATCTCCTATCCAGAAACTAAGGCGGCTTGGCCTATAGAGATCCCCTTTTGTTAAACTAAGGTGGCCTGGCCTATAGAGATCTCTTGTTGTTAAACTAAGGTGGCCTGGCCTATAGAGATCTCTTGTTGTTAAACTAAGGTGGCCTGGCCTATAGAGATCTCTTGTTGTTAAACTAAGGTGGCCTGGCCTATAGAGATCTCTTGTTGTTAAACTAAGGTGGCCTGGCCTATAGAGATCTCCTATTCTTTAAGGTAACGCCAGGCGATGTGGAGATCCCTGGTTCTTTTAACCCTTAAGGCCAACCGTGGGGAGATCCCTGGTTCTTTTAACCCTTAAGGCCAACCGTGGGGAGATCCCTGGTTCTTTTAACCCTTAAGGCCAACCGTGGGGAGATCCCTGGTTCTTTTAACCCTTAAGGCCAACCGTGGGGAGATCCCTGGTTCTTTTAACCCTTAAGGCCAACCGTGGGGAGATCCCTGGTTCTTTTAACCCTTAAGGCCAACCGTGGGGAGATCCCTGGTTCTTTTAACCCTTAAGGCCAACCGTGGGGAGATCCCTGGTTCTTTTAACCCTTAAGGCCAACCGTGGGGAGATCCCTGGTTCTTTTAACCCTTAAGGCCAACCGTGGGGAGATCCCTGGTTCTTTTAACCCTTAAGGCCAACCGTGGGGAGATCCCTGGTTCTTTTAACCCTTAAGGCCAACCGTGGGGAGATCCCTGGTTCTTTTAACCCTTAAGGCCAACCGTGGGGAGATCCCTGGTTCTTTTAACCCTTAAGGCCTGCCTGGGGAGATATCCTATTCTTTTTTCATGAAAAGTCGGGTATAGACCTTCTCTTTTCTCTCCCGTTTCATGTGCCTGGACTCCCGGAGGGCTCCTGCCGGACACCGTCTCCCATCGGCCGAGAGGGATCCTTCCTGTTTGGAAAGCATCTGCTACACAGGTAAAAAGAAGATTCCGGGAAGGAGATTCCTACAGCGGAGCCCTAAAGCCAGGTGAGACGTTCCTTCCAACCTCCACGGCTGCTTTGCACACACACACATGACACACACATGACACACACACACACGCATATACAGCTGGGGGCCCTCAGGGACTCTCCCCCCAATAGATCGGGGACTCCCACTCCGGCAATTGGCCATTGGAAATGCCTTGAAGCAGTTTGGGGCTTCCGGCCAAGCGCTCGCAAAGAGAACCCATTCAAGGTATACGTGGAGCCCCTTTTATTTATTATTTATTGACAGCATTTCTATTCCGCCCTTCTTTCTCACCCCAAAGGGGACTCAGGGCGGATCACATGACACATATAGGCAAACATTCAGTGCCTTTTAACATAGAACAAAGACAAACAAACATAAGCTCCGAGCGGGTCTCGAACTCATGACCTCCTGGTCAGAGTGATTCATTGCAGTTATAATTGCAGCTGGCTTCCTCTCCCGCCTGCGCCACAGCCCGGGCCAACCTTGATAAAAAGGGCCTGGCACGTGGAAAACTCTATTTGTAAGGCAAACCCTCGTTAAAGGAGGTTTGCAATTAATTTAAAACCAGGCTTCTGAGGGACCCGCTGCGTTTAAAGCCAAACCTAGCAGGTGGGAACCTCTCTTGTTGGATAAAGGAGATCCCCTCTGGTTAACGTAAGGGGAGGGACCCTCCATTTTTAATAGGATGCCTGGCAGAATCTTAACCTCAATGCAGGCCTATGGGGTCCAGCCTTATTCTCAATGACTGCATAGCCAGGCATGAAGGGACCCCATATTATTAATTTGAAGCCTGGTAAAAAGAGATTTATGTATTTATTTATTTACTACATTTATACCCCGCCCTCTTTTCCCTTAAAGGGGACTCAGAGCGGCTTACAAGTTATATTTACATACACTATCTCATTAGCATAGCACAATATTAGCATTATATATTACTACATTGCACTATACCACTATATAGAAATATTGTTAGCAATATTACATTTAAAATATAATATGTAATTAATATTATTGTATCATTGTTAGTATTATATTGCTTTATTTATTTATTTATTTATTAGATTTATATGCTGCCCTTCTCACCCCGAAGGGGACTCAGAACGGCTTAAAAATTAAATTTACATACAATATTATATTATTAGCATAGTACAATACTGGCAATAAATTACTATATTGTACTATATCAATATATGGTAGTATTATTAGTAATATTACATGCAAAACATAATATATAATTAATATTATTATATTGTATTATTAGTATATCGTATTACAATATAATATTATGAATATATGTATATACAATATGTTGTAATTATTATATATTAAATTATATATATATATATATATACACACACAGTAGAGTCTCATTTATCCAACATAAACGGGCCAGCAGAATGTTGGATAAGCGAATATGTTGGATAATAAGGAGGGATTAAGGAAAAGCCTATTAAACATCAAATTAGTTTATGATTTTACAAATTAAGCACCAAATCATCATGTTATACAACAAATTTGACAGAAAAAGTAGTTCAATATGCAGTAATGCTATGTAGTAATTACTGTATTTATGAATTTAGTACCAAAAAATCATGATGTCTTGAAAACATTGTCTACAAAAATGTGTTGGATAATCCAGAATGTTGGATAAGCGAGTGTTGGATAAGTGAGACTCTACTGTATATAAAAATTAGAATAGCATGTTATTAGGGGAGGAGCATCTTAATTATTAGATGTCAGTATTAGTCATTAGATGTTAATATTAGTTATTCATATTAGTATCAATATTACATTAATATACAATAGAGCAGGGGTCCCCAAACTAAGGCCCGTGTGCGGGATGCGGCCCATCGAAGCCATTTATCCGGCCCCCACAGCACAACCCTTATTATTATTATTATTATTATTATTATTAGCATTGAGGCTGGGTGGCCATCTGTCAGGGGTGCTTTGCTTGTGCTTTCGGTGCACAAAGGCAGAAAGGGATTGGACTCAATGGCCAAACCCTTCCAACCCTCATAATTATTATTATTATTATTATTAATTATTATTATTATTGCTTGGTGGCCAACTATAGTCTGGCCCTGCAATGGTCTGAAGGATCGTGAACTGGCTCCCTGTTTAAAAGGTTTGGGGACCCCTGCAATAGAGTATATTATTATCCTAGCACAATGTTATTATGTTATATAGTAGTATGTATGTTCATATTATTTATTCATATTAGTATCAATATGACATTAATATACGATAGAGTCTATTATTATCCTAGCACAATATTAATATGTTCTATAGTAGTATGTTGTTGCTAGGGGGAGGGGCCCCCCACTGATGGAGAGGGCCCCCCCACTGAGATCCCCTGTCATTAATGTTAAACCAGGCATTTAACGCCTACCTTTGCATTAAAGAGCAGGCTCCTAGGCCTTTGCATTCAAGAGCAGTGCGCTAGGCCTTTGCGCAAGGAACACCACCCACGGCTCCCCTTGTGCGTGGCGTTGAGGCCCCACTCGGTGACGGACGGGTCCTCCCTTTGCCCTGGGCAGGTCGTGGGGGGGGTCTCCCTGCACGTGCAGGGGGTCACGGCTGGGGGGAGAGCGGGGGCCCGGCCTTGGCACCCCCCTGGGGACCCGAGGGGCCGCTCTCAGCCCACGTCACGGGCATTTTAAAACGTCCCCGGGATGTAGTAGCTCAGATTAATCCCTGCACTAACCGCTAACCCTACTAACCCAGTTCTAACCCGGGCAGGCTAGGCTTTTAAATAGGACTGTTTTTGCCTGTTGGCAAGAACCAAGTGGGAGGGGGCCTCCGGGCCTCCCGTGGGAAGAAGGGCTCCGCCCCCCCGGCCCCCCGGCCCCTGCCCTGTGCTGGGAGCCCCCCGCCCGGGCCCCCAGAGGCCTCCCTGTGGTACCGGGCTTGGCCCCCATCCGCTCTGCCCCCATCCGACGGCCTAGGAAAGCCCCCCACCATCCGCCCAGGGCCAACGGACGGCCCTCCCTCCCTCCCAGGGGCAGCCGCGTTCCTCACGCAAAGGTCTGGCGCACGGGAGCCTGTTTCTGAATGCAAACGTGGGGCCCAGGACCCCCCCCCTTGTCTCCGTGCAGGGCCACCCCCCCAGGGACCCCCACAAATGCCTGGTGACAGGGGATCCTCTCCTCTTAGCAGGAGGAAAAGCCACGTGCGTAAAGCGGTGCCTTTGCTCCCGTCGTTCCCAAGAGCCCCCCAAAAGCGAGATGCTCCCCTGGGTTCAGCCCTCCTGACCCCTGTCTTCTCCCTTGTTCCATGTCTCCAAAATCCCCGAGGGAGGGGCTCCTCCTGGACAAGAGCCAAGGACGGACGGACGGACGGACGGACGGAGATCCCAGAGAGAGAGCGGAGAGCAGGACGCCTTGCCTTTTCCCAGCTGCTGAGGTCGACCCCTTTCCAACGAGGTCAGCTTTCAAGAAGAAAACTCTTCCCAAAAAAGTGTGTTCTGGTTATTATTCAAAGGCACAACGTTAAATATTTGACAGCATTAAACATCTAGATTACAGGACAGTTTATGTTACTGCATTTTATACACCTGACCTTGTGTTTACAAATAAAGTACCTGTATAATTTTTGCCTCTATATATATATATATTGTACTATGCTCAGACTCACTGTTCTGATATGCTGTTATATGGTTTAATTGTTTATATTGTTTATATTTTTAATGTATGACTGTTTATTACATGTGACATTGGGCTTGTTTCCCATGTGAGCCACCCCGAGTCCTCCTGGGGGAGATGGGAGCGGGAATATAAAAATAAAGTATTATTTTGTATTATTATTATTATTTATAATATTTATTATATATAATTTTCTTGCACCCCAAGTACCTCTGGCAAGTGCCAAAGAGTATTTAACTCTGCCTACATGGCACTAAAGTGTATTTATATGTTGATTGTTCCTATTGATTTTATGTTATGTTTTTTTTGCTTTGTATAATACGGCATTGAATTTTTGCCTTAATAATAATAATTTTATGAATGTTTTAATGTCACTGAATTTTAAATTGAATTGAAATGTCATTGTAATTGTTTATTATGTGTATTTTCTATTTGTAAGCCACCCTGAGTCTCCCCTTATTGGGTGAGAAGGTTTGGGAAGAAATACTGTCATAAATAAATAAATAAATATTCTGTGTCCAGGTTGGTTCATGGTTGACTTCTCTGGCAGGATGAGTCTGCAGGGCCTTTCCTGTCCCATGCAGCCGTGGGCAAGTCTACACAGGGACCACCAAGCCCAGCACTCTGCCCCGCAGCAAGCATGCAACAGAAAAGGCACTGCAGACACTCCTGCGCCTGCGCGGCCTGCTCCCGATTCGAGGGAACTTGGCCCGCCCACTACAGGCATCCCTTTATGCGCCTGCGCGGCCTGCTCCCGATTCGAGGGAACTTGGCCCGCCCACTACAGGCATCCCTTTATGCGCCTGTGCGGCCTGCTCCCTATGAGAGCGAACTTGACCCCGCCCACTACAGGCATCCCTTTATGCGCCTGTGCGGCCTGCTCCCTATGAGAGTGAACTTGGCCCCGCCCACTGCAGGCATCCCTTTATGCGCCTGCGCGGCCTGCTCCCTATGAGAGTGAACGTGGTCCCGCCCACGACAGGCATCCCTCTCCCTCCCTTCTGCGCCTGCGCGGCCTCCTCGGCGTCACCGGAAGCTCCGTCACAGGGCGGCAAGATGGCGGCCCGGCCCGGTCAGAGGCGTTCGGGGCGGCGTTTCCACGGTGACCCGGGTCCGTCGAGGCTTCGTCGCCAAGGCCCGGGAGGAGGAGGAAGGGCGCCGGGAGCGTGGCCTTCCAAACCGAGCCGGGGTTGGGCGTGAGGCCGCGCCTGCCTCCCTTCCCTGCCCGGACGTTTGCAGGCCAAGGCGGGGAAGGAATCCCAGGCAGGAAAACCCCCTTGGCCTGCGCGCCCTCCCTGCCTGCCGGAGTTTGGGACTCTTCCCAACCCGTAGGCTGGCTGCTAGGCATTGTGGGAGTTGGAGTCCCAAGTTCACCCAGGCCTCTTCTTTTTTATGTATTTTTATGTATTTCAATAAAAATGATTTAAAAAAAATAAATGGAGGTGAGCACCAACCTCCAGAGTGTGAGTAGATCAATAGGTACCGCTCCAGCGGGAAGGTAACGGCGCTCCATGCCGTCGTGCCAGTGGCCACATGACCCTGGAGGTGTCTACGGACAACGCCGGCGCTTCGGCTTAGAAATTATTTCTACTAATAGGTTTGAGAAAGTAAAAAAGTAGACCAGAAGGAAGAAGGCGGGACCAGGAAGACACCTGTCCATCATGTCTCCTGTATCAATTTCACAATAGAATAATAGAGAATACTCATATTATACTATACTCATCATATACTGTATACACATATAATATTGATAATATTCCGATGTAATACAATAGAATAATAATAATAATACGGTATTATAATTATATATTTATATTACAGGTAATATTACTAATAATATATAATGCTTATATTGTGCTGTACTAATATTATAATGTATATACATATAATATTGATAATAATATTCTGATGTATTACAATATAATAATAATAATACGCTATTATAATTATATATTTTATGACATGTAATATTACTAATAATATTGCAATATAGTCCTATAGTACAAAATAATAATATATAATGCTTATATTGTGCTGTACTAATATAATGTATATACTTATAATATAATACTGATAATAATATTCCTATGTATTACAATATAATAATAATAATACACTATTATGATTGTATATACATATAATACTGATAATAATATTCCAATGCAATACAATTTAATAAAAATAATAATGCACTATTATAATTGTATATTTTTATTACATGTAATATGACTAATAATATTGCAATATAGTCATTTAGTACAAATAATAATATATAATGCTTGTATTGTGCTGTACTAATATTATAATATATATATATACTGATATTAATATTCTGATGTAATATAATGTAATAATAATAATAATACACTATTGTATATTTAAATTACATGTAATATTCCTAATAATATTGCAATATAGTCCTATAGTACAATATAATAATATATAATGCTTATATTGTGCTGTACTAATATTATAATGTATATACATATAATATTGATAATAATATTCCGATGCAATACAATTTAATAATAATAATACACTTTTATAATTGTATAATTTTATTACATGTAATATTACTAATAATATTGCAATATAGTACAATATAATAATATATAATGCTTATATTGTGCTGTACTAATATTATAATGTATATACATGTAATATAATACTGAGAATAATATTCCGATGTATTACAATATAATAATAATACCCTATTATAATTGTATATACATATAATACTGATAATAATATTCCAATGCAATACAATTTAATAATAATAATAATAATAATACACTATTATAATTGTATATTTTTATTACATGTAATATGACTAATAATATTGCAGTATAGTCCTATAGTACAATATAATAATATATAATGCTTGTTTTGTGCTGTACTAATATTATAATGTATATACATATAATACTGATAATAATATTCCAATGCAATACAATGTAATAATAATAATAATACACTATTGTATATTTATATTACATGTAATATGACTAATAATATTGCAATATAGTCATATAGTACAATATAATAATATATAATGCTTATATTGTGCTGTACTGTTATAATGTATAAAATACTGATAATAATATTCCAATGTATTACTATATAATAATAATAATACGCTATTATAATTGTATATACATATAATACTGATAATAATATTCTGATGCAATACAATGCAATAATAATAATAATAATAATACACTATTTTATATTTATATTCCATGTAATGTTACTAATAATATTGCAATATAGTCGTATAGTACAATATAATAATATACAATGCTTATATTGTGCTGTACTAATATTATAATATATTGTATATACATATAATATTGATAATAATATTCCGATGTATTACAATATAATAATAATATGCTATTATAATTAAATATTTATATTACATGTAATGTTAGTAGTAATACTGCAACATAGTCATATAGTACAATACAATAATATATAATGCTTATATTGAGCTGTACTAATATTATAATATATTGTATATACATATATTATTGATAATAATATTCTGATGTAATATTTATTTATTTATTATTTAAACGTATATGCCATCACTCCCCTAGGGTTAATACAATGTAATAATAATAATATACTATTGTATATTTATATTCCATGTAATGTTACAAATAATATTGCAATATAGTAATATAGTACAATATAATAATTTACAATGCTTATATTGTGCTGTACTAATATTATAATATACATATAATATTGATAATATTCCAATGTATTACAATATAATAATAATACACTATTATAATGATATAAGGCACCAGCACTCTTGGGCGGAGGGCGTGACAGGTCTTGCAAACCTCTCACTCCCAAGATTATTATTATTAATATTAATATTATTTAAGATTACCCTGGATCAAAGAAATATCAATTAATATTACATTAAGTCCTAATGGCTTTTCTGTCTGTCGCCCTCCTGTGGACAGAAGAAGATTGCACTTGCCTTGAAACTCTGATTCTTTGCTCTCTGCTGCCATCCAATGGTCAGATAGAAAAGTGCAGCACAAAGGCGCCTTCAACGCTCGAGGCTGCACTTCCGCCTCTGACCATTGGATGGCAGCAGAGAGCGAAGACTCAGAATCCCAAGGCAAGTGCAATATTCTTCTGTCCACAGGAGGGCGACAAAGAGAAAAGACATTAGGAATCCCATTGATAGATCATTGAGCCATTTGGGAAATATAATTACATGACAATAGTAATACTACTAATAATAACATCCTGGGAGTTAGGGTTTTGCAAGGTCTTTCCCGTCTTCTGCCCAGGAGTGCCGGTGCCTTGTCAAACTACAACTCCCACCATCCTAGACAAACTCTACAACAGCTCAATGCCATTGGAGCCTAGGAGATATAACCCCCCCTTGCTTAGTTTTCCAATAAGAATAACATAATAACAACAAAACTTTATTTCTAGACCGCCCTCTCTCCTCCAGAGGATGTACATATAATTCACTATAATTGTATATTTTTATTATATGAAATATTACTAATAATATTGCAATATAGTCGTATAATATAACTCGCTGTACCCGGCCACGCGTTGCTGTGGCGTAGTCCTTAGTGGGGTTTCCTTCGTGGCATAAAGAGGATTCCCCGTAGGTAGGAAGCAGCCAGGCTTTGATGCTGCAAGGGTATTCAAGTTGGCCAACAATGGAGTCCCCTAGGTATGAAGCAGCCAGGCTTTGATGCTGCAAGGCTATTCAATGGGATTCAAGTTGGCCGACAATGGAGTCCCCTAGGTATGAAGCAGCCAGGCTTTGATGCTGCAAGGCTATTCAAGTTGGCCGACAATGGAGTCCCCTAGGTATGAAGCAGCCAGGCTTTGATGCTGCAAGGCTATTCAATGGGATTCAAGTTGGCCGACAATGGAGTCCCCTAGGTATGAAGCAGCCAGGCTTCGATGCTGCAAGGCTATTCAATGGGATTCAACTTGGCCGACAATGGAGTCCCCTAGGTATGAAGCAGCCAGGCTTCGATGCTGCAAGGCTATTCAATGGGATTCAAGTTGGCCGACAATGGAGTCCCCTAGGTATGAAGCAGCCAGGCTTTGATGCTGCAAGGCTATTCAATGGGATTCAAGTTGGCCGACAATGGAGTCCCCTAGGTATGAAGCAGCCAGGCTTTGATGCTGCAAGGCTATTCAATGGGATTCAAGTTGGCCGACAATGGAGTCCCCTAGGTATGAAGCAGCCAGGCTTTGATGCTGCAAGGCTATTCAATGGGATTCAAGTTGGCCGACAATGGAGTCCCCTAGGTATGAAGCAGCCAGGCTTTGATGCTGCAAGGCTATTCAATGGGATTCAAGTTGGCCGACAATGGAGTCCCCTAGGTATGAAGCAGCCAGGCTTTGATGCTGCAAGGCTATTCAATGGGATTCAAGTTGGCCGACAATGGAGTCCCCTAGGTATGAAGCAGCCAGGCTTTGATGCTGCAAGGCTATTCAAGTTGGCCGACAATGGAGTCCCCTAGGTATGAAGCAGCCAGGCTTCGATGCTGCAAGGCTATTCAATGGGATTCAAGTTGGCCGACAATGGAGTCCCCTAGGTATGAAGCAGCCAGGCTTGGATGCTGCAAGGCTATTCAATGGGATTCAAGTTGGCCGACAATGGAGTCCCCTAGGTATGAAGCAGCCAGGCTTTGATGCTGCAAGGCTATTCAATGGGATTCAAGTTGGCCGACAATGGAGTCCCCTAGGTATGAAGCAGCCAGGCTTTGATGCTTCAAGGCTATTCAATGGGATTCAAGTTGGCCGACAATGGAGTCCCCTAGGTATGAAGCAGCCAGGCTTTGATGCTGCAAGGCTATTCAATGGGATTCAAGTTGGCCGACAATGGAGTCCCCTAGGTATGAAGCAGCCAGGCTTTGATGCTGCAAGGCTATTCAATGGGAATTCAAGTTGGCCGACAATGGAGTCCCCTAGGTATGAAGAAGCCAGGCTTAGATGCTGCAAGGCTATTCAAGTTGGCCGACAATGGAGTCCCCTAGGTATGAAGCAGCCAGGCTTTGATGCTGCAAGGCTATTCAATGGGATTCAAGTTGGCCGACAATGGAGTCCCCTAGGTATGAAGCAGCCAGGCTTTGATGCTGCAAGGCTATTCAATGGGAATCAAGTTGGCCGACAATGGAGTCCCCTAGGTATGAAGCAGCCAGGCTTTGATGCTGCAAGGCTATTCAAGTTGGCCGACAATGGAGTCCCCTAGGTATGAAGCAGCCAGGCTTTGATGCTGCAAGGCTATTCAATGGGATTCAAGTTGGCCGACAATGGAGTCCCCTAGGTATGAAGCAGCCAGGCTTCGATGCTGCAAGGCTATTCAAGTTGGCCGACAATGGAGTCCCCTAGGTATGAAGCAGCCAGGCTTTGATGCTGCAAGGCTATTCAATGGGATTCAAGTTGGCCGACAATGGAGTCCCCTAGGTATGAAGCAGCCAGGCTTTGATGCTGCAAGGCTATTCAATGGGATTCAAGTTGGCCGACAATGGAGTCCCCTAGGTATGAAGCAGCCAGGCTTTGATGCTGCAAGGCTATTCAATGGGATTCAAGTTGGCCGACAATGGAGTCCCCTAGGTATGAAGCAGCCAGGCTTTGATGCTGCAAGGCTATTCAATGGCCAGGAATCCGCTGTGTGTGTTTGTCTCCATCCAGTGGTGAAAGGCGCGCATTGCAGGCGGAGAGGAAATGAATGGGAAGAAGCCGCTGTGTGTGTTTGTCTCCATCCAGTGGTGAAAGGCGCGCATTGCAGGCGGAGAGAAAATGAATGGGAAGAAGCCGCTGTGTGTGTTTGTCTCCATCCAGTGGTGAAAGGCGCGCATTGCAGGCGGAGAGAAAATGAATGGGAAGAAGCCGCTGTGTGTGTTTGTCTCCATCCAGTGGTGAAAGGCGCGCATTGCAGGCGGAGAGAAAATGAATGGGAAGAAGCCGCTGTGTGTGTTTGTCTCCATCCAGTGGTGAAAGGCGCGCATTGCAGGCGGACTGGAAAATTCCCCGCATTGCCGTCAATGGAGACGGAGGAGGAGGATGAGGAGGAGGAGGATGAGGACGAAGGCCTCTCCATGGAATATTCTTCAAATACCCTATATACCCGGATATAAGCCGACCCGAATATAAACCGAGGCATCTAATTTTACCACAAAAAAACCCTGGGAAATCATTGACTCCAGTATAAGCCGAGGGTGGGAAATTTCAGAAATAAAAATAGATACCAATAAAATTACATTGTGGGTGAAACGTCAGGAGAGAATGCTTCTGGAAACCAATTATTATTACTTAGATTGTACTATATTAATCATATACCACAATGTCTATAATACACCCCTAGTATGTTATATTATTAGTATTATGTCACATTTTAGTGCTAAATCATAAGTTGCATAAGAGATGTGGGCGAAACGTCAGGAGAGAATGCTTCTGGGAAACCAATTATTATTTCTTAGATTGTACTATATTAATCATATACCACAATGTCTATAATACACCCCTAGTATGTTATATTATTAGTATTATGTCACATTTTAGTGCTAAATCAAAAGTTGCATAAGAGATGTGGGCGAAACGTCAGGAGAGAATGCTTCTGGAAACCAATTATTATTTCTTAGATTGTACTATATTAATCATATACCACAATGTCTATAATACACCCCTAGTATGTTATATTATTAGTATTATGTCACATTTTAGTGCTAAATCAAAAGTTGCATAAGAGATGTGGGCGAAACGTCAGGAGAGAATGCTTCTGGGAAACCAATTATTTTTTCTTAGATTGTACTATATTAATCATATACCACAATGTCTATAATACACCACGAGTATATTATATTATTAGTATTATGTCACATTTTAGTGCTAAATCATAAGTTGCATAAGAGATGTGGGCGAAACGTCAGGAGAGAATGCTTCTGGGAAACCAATTATTATTTCTTACATTGTACTATATTAATAATATACCACAATATCTATAATACACCACTAGTATGTTATATTATTAGTATTATGTCACATACCAGTGCTAAATCATAAGTTGCATAAGAGATGTGGGCGAAACGTCAGGAGAGAATGCTTCTGGGAAACCAATTATTTTTTCTTAGATTGTACTATATTAATCATATACCACAATGTCTATAATACACCACGAGTATATTATATTATTAGTATTATGTCACATTTTAGTGCTAAATCATAAGTTGCATAAGAGATGTGGGCGAAACGTCAGGAGAGAATGCTTCTGGGAAACCAATTATTTTTTCTTAGATTGTACTATATTAATCATATACCACAATGTCTATAATACACCACGAGTATATTATATTATTAGTATTATGTCACATTTTAGTGCTAAATCATAAGTTGCATAAGAGATGTGGGCGAAACGTCAGGAGAGAATGCTTCTGGGAAACCAATTATTTTTTCTTAGATTGTACTATATTAATCATATACCACAATGTCTATAATACACCACGAGTATATTATATTATTAGTATTATGTCACATTTTAGTGCTAAATCATAAGTTGCATAAGAGATGTGGGTGAAACGTCAGGAGAGAATGCTTCTGGGAAACCAATTATTATTTCTTACATTGTACTATATTAATCATATACCACAATGTCTATAATACACCCCTAGTATGTTATATTATTAGTATTATGTCACATTTTAGTGCTAAATCAAAAGTTGCATAAGAGATGTGGGCGAAACGTCAGGAGAGAATGCTTCTGGGAAACCAATTATTATTTCTTAGATTGTACTATATTAATCATATACCACAATGTCTATAATACACCACGAGTATATTATATTATTAGTATTATGTCACATTTTAGTGCTAAATCATAAGTTGCATAAGAGATGTGGGCGAAACGTCAGGAGAGAATGCTTCTGGGAAACCAATTATTATTTCTTACATTGTACTATATTAATAATATACCACAATATCTATAATACACCACTAGTATGTTATATTATTAGTATTATGTCACATACCAGTGCTAAATCATAAGTTGCATAAGAGATGTGGGCGAAACGTCAGGAGAGAATGCTTCTGGGAAACCAATTATTTTTTCTTAGATTGTACTATATTAATCATATACCACAATGTCTATAATACACCACGAGTATATTATATTATTAGTATTATGTCACATTTTAGTGCTAAATCATAAGTTGCATAAGAGATGTGGGCGAAACGTCAGGAGAGAATGCTTCTGGGAAACCAATTATTTTTTCTTAGATTGTACTATATTAATCATATACCACAATGTCTATAATACACCACGAGTATATTATATTATTAGTATTATGTCACATTTTAGTGCTAAATCATAAGTTGCATAAGAGATGTGGGTGAAACGTCAGGAGAGAATGCTTCTGGGAAACCAATTATTATTTCTTACATTGTACTATATTAATCATATACCACAATGTCTATAATACACCCCTAGTATGTTATATTATTAGTATTATGTCACATTTTAGTGCTAAATCATAAGTTGCATAAGAGATGTGGGCGAAACGTCAGGAGAGAATGCTTCTGGGAAACCAATTATTTTTTCTTAGATTGTACTATATTAATAATATACCACAATGTCTATAATACACCCCTAGTATGTTATATTATTAGTATTATGTCACATATTAGTGCTAAATCAAAAGTTGCATAAGAGATGTGGGCAAAATGCTCCGCTATGTTCCTTTTCTTCTTTTCATACCTCTATGTTCCATTTCCTCATTGCAGGAGCGCTCTTTACTTTTCATACTTCTATGTTTACTTTCTGCATTGCGGGAGCGCTCTTTACTTTTCATACCTCTATGTTCCTTTTCCGCATTGCGGGGCGCTCTTTACTTATCATACTTCTATGTTCACTTTCTGCATTGCGGGGCGCTCTTTACTTTTCATACCTCTATGTTTACTTTCTGCATTGCGGGGCGCTCTTTGCTTTTCATACTTCTATGTTCCATTTCCGCATTGCAGGGGCGCTCTTTTCATTTCATACCTCTATGTTCCTCCTATCCCGCCTTTTCCCCCCTCCGCCTCCGCTCTCTTCTCCCATTGGTTGTTGCTTGGGAGGTCCCGCCCCTTTCCCCTTCCTTCGCTCCCTCATTGGTCGAAGCGCGTCCTGGCAGATATGTAGTGCGGGGGCGTTTCCCATCGTAGCCGCAATAATACAAAATAAATAATTTTATAATATCAGAGATATATAGTCTTCGAGCTTATTAATAATCGTTACGTATGATTATGTTGTTTGAATATGAGGTCCATGGATGTGTCAGGGTTGGCGACGGAAGGGACGGGTTGCGTGATGGACCTGCCGGGACTTGGGGGCGGGGCAAGGGGCGTGGCCTGGCGCGTGAGGGCCGGGGAAGGGAACAGCCAAGATGGCGGCCGGGGTGAGTGAGGCGAGCGAAGCGCCGCTGAGGAGAACGGCAGGAAAAGGCCTTTAGATTATATTATAAATTATTGTGTTATTATTTCATATTATATTATTATCGTACATATTATGTTGCATTGCGTTTATAATATATTATATCTTTATTATTTCATATTATTATTATAGACATGATTTTGCATTATGTGGTTATTTTATATTATATTATTTTATTTTTATTATTTTGCATCCTTATATTATTTGGTTTTTATATTATTATCATTTTACATTATTATTATATTATATTATTTTGTTCTTATTTCATATTATATTTATTTCATATTTTATTATATTATTATTTGGCATCATTATTATTTTATTCTGTTATTTCATATTATTATAATACACAGTATTTTGCATTATTATGTTGTTATTATTTCATATTATTATACATATCATTTTGCATTTTTATGTTGTTATTTTATATTATATTATTTTTATTATTTTGCATCCTTATATTATTTGGTTTTTATATTATTATCATTTTGCATTATTATTATATTATATTATATTGTTCTTATTTCATATTATATTATATTTATTTCATATTTTATTATATTATTATTATTATTTTGTATCGTTATTATATTATTCTGTTATTTCATATTATTATAATTCACAGTATTTTGCATTATTATGTTATTTTATATTATTATAATATTATTATTATTTTGCATCCTTATATTATTGGTTTTTATTTTATATTTTATATTTTATTATTTTACATTCTTATATCGTTTTGTTTATATTTCATATTATATTATATTATTATTTTACATCATTATTATCTATATATATAAAAGAGTGATGGCATCAGGGCAGCGGACAAAACAACAAAACCACAGGCCCCCCAACCTCGAAATGTGACAACACAATCCATCATCCACGGCTCTAGGTTGATACAACAAAAAGAAAAGAAAAATAAAGTCCTAATTAGAGGGAGAGGAGTAATTGTTTTTATCCAATTGCTGCCAATTACAAGGCTAAGTTCTGCCCACTTGGTCTCCTAGCAACCTACTCACCCCAGGGGACAGGCACAAGAGGGCCATCCAGTTCAACTTCCTTCTACCATGCAGGAGGACACAATCCAATCACTCCTGACAGATGGCCATCCAATATCTGCACAATAATAATACACATCGATTCATAGCATCAGACAGTTAGGAGACACCCCTAAAGGCCATCCAGCCCAACCCAATTCTGCCATGCAGGACACAAGCCAAGCACTCCCAACAGATGGCCACTCAGCCTCTCAATACTAATACTAATAATAATAACATCATCATACAATCCTAAGGTTTGGAGTGACCCCTAAGGATCATCCAGATCAACTTCCTTCTACCATGCAGGAGGACACAATCCAAGCACTCCTGACAGATGGCCATCCAGCCTCTACATAATAATGATGATGATGATGATAATAATAATAATAATAATAATAATAATAGAAGCATAGAATCCAAGAGTTTGGAGAGACCCCTAAGGGCCATCCAGCCCAACCCTTTCTACTATGCAGCAGGACACAATCCAAGCATTCCCAACACATGGACAACATATAAATACTATACAATACTACACAGGGACATAGACCCCCTCTACCCTCACCACTTTCCCAGGACACAAACAACCAAATGCATACTCAACATCAAGACAACCATACAACAGACATTCAATACCACCACTACCACAACAATTTCTCACTAACACCACCAGACAACGCCACAGCAACGCGTGGCCGGGCACAGCTAGTACTATATAATTTTGTTGTTTCATACTATTATACACATGATTTTGCATTATTATGTTGTTGTTTTATATTATTATATTATTATTTTACATCATTTTTATATTTGTTCTTACGTATTGCGTATTATAATTATTATTTTGCATCATTATTATATTCTGTTATTTCGTGTTATTATAATACACAGTATTTTGCATTATTATGTTGTTATTTTATATTATTATTATATTACTATTATTTTGCATCCTTATATTATTTGGATCTTATATTATTTTATATTATTATTATTGTTTTTCATCATTATTATATTATTTTGTTCTTATTTCATATTATATTATATTATTATTATATTGCGTCGTTATTATATTATTCTGTTATTTCATATGTCCGATTTACCTACATGAGTGGGAATCGATTTGGAGGAAAAAAAATTAAATACACGTACTCCATGGACATGAAAGAAAACTGGCTGAAAGTAATGCATAGATGGTACCTAACCCCCCAAAAGATAGGATTTATGTATAAAAATACTAATAATAAATGCTGGAAATGTAAATCTCAAGTGGGCTCGTACCACCCTATGTGGTGGAGTTGTAGAAAGATGGCAAAATTTTGGACGATGATGTTAGACGAAAGTAATAAAATTCTAAACACAAACTTTGCGAAGACGCCTGAGCTCCTCCTGCTAGGGTTATATGATGAATTAGATAAGGTAGATTTAAATACAGATAAACTATTTACATTTTTTTATTACTGCAGCAAGGATGGTAATCGCAAAACAATGGAAAAGTGAGAAAGCCCCATCGAAAGATGCCTGGCTGACCAAATGGACTGAAATAAAGGATATGGACAAACTTACCTTCTGAATGAGAAAGAGCAACGGAAGAGCTATAAGAGCCACGGACTGGTCAAACTTTGAAGACTACCTTGTTACTTCAGAGAAGGGAACCAGCAAGGTTGTATTCAGATTTTCTGGGAAGTTGTAGTTTAGGTAAACATAATGAAGATTTTACTGATTGCAGTACAGTCTCCTTATCTATAGATTTGATATGCATGGTTTTACTTACTGTAGTAAACTCTCCCCTCCAAAGTGTTTGTAGGCCTCTCTATGTTCTTCGCTGCAATTCTGTGATATGTTTCTGGCCCAAATATCCGCGAAATATAAGGTTTACTTGCATCCATGGGGATCTTAGAATGGGAGGTATATGTAATAGTTTAACCCTTAAGCTCTTCCTCATTAAAAAAATTGCAGGAAAGTCTAGTTATTTTTCCCCCTCCACAAATGTCTTGCAGGCATTACATTTTTTGTTCTTTTTAAAATGTAATACAATGGTATAATTATCCCCCCCCCTCCCAAGCACATCTTCTCTGTTGGTTTCTTCTTTTCTGGGTAGGAGATATTACTTTTTGGAGCCAACCCGGGATTTTATCAGTATATTTATTGTATGTGACCTCATTTGTTTTATGATTTGTTTTATTGTTGATTGACTTGTTTTATTGATATGTTTTTATATTGTCTGATATCTGGGCTTGGCCCCATGTAAGCCGCCCTGAGTCCCTTCGGGGAGATGGGGCGGGGTATAAAACTAAAATTATTATTATTATTATTATTATTATTATTATTATTATTATTATTATTACCTTAAGAAAAGATGATAAGAACTATCTAATTGGAACATAAATGATTAGTGACAAAGATCGGAAGTCAATCCCCCCCCCCATTGCTAGTGTCTATCCCCTCTCACAATCCCTAATCCAGACACACTTGCCCTGCCCCTGCCCTCCCTTCCCTGTTCCCCTGCCGTATGTCGTCTTATGTTTTATGTTTGATGTTTTAAAAGAAACTTCTCAATAAAAATGATACAAAAAATAAAATAAAAAAATAAACTTAACCAAACCTGGCTGTTTAAACAAAATCAAATAAACATGTCATCCATAAATCAAAATAAAAACACACACTTCTTTACACCAACTTTGGTTGCAAATGTATGCAATTTCCTTGAGAAACCTCTTCCTTCCTTCCCAGGCACCATTTCTTAAACCCAGAAAGGGAAAACACACGTAGGAGCCGCCTGAATTCTCACTTCTCTGTCCTTACGGCTGAGTTACAACTCGCTGAGCTTGTTTTGATTCTGTTTCTATACAAAACGGTGGCTCCCATCATGAAATCAATAAAGTTTATTATTTCACGACGGCCAGGTTTTGGGTGTTTTTATTGGGGAGGGAAATGCAGACATTTGGCTTGTTGCGCCATTCGCCTGAAACTAAGTAAAATCTCTGGGAACGAACAGAGGATGGGAGAAGAACCGTTGCATTTTGCCCTGAGTCTGGAAACGGTCTTCCGAATGATCACAAAGGCCACCTTGGTGTAAAAGAGAGAGCTGTTTCTTTATAAAAAGGAGAGTTAAAGTGCGATAAATGCTCACTATCCCAGGCCTGCGAGTCCACAGGAATTCCAGACAGGAAACAATCAGGGCCAGCTAACGCGTTCACAACAAAGGATTCCCCCAGGCAGGAATGCAGCCAGTCTTTGAGGCTGCAAGGCCATTCAATGCTAATCAAGGCGGCCAATGGCAACATTCACACTTGCCTCCAAGACAAGAGTTCTTTCTCTCGCCCTGGACGTGATTCCACAGATAGATAAACCTCCCTTGCTTAGTTTTCCAAAATACCACACAAGCTCTGAGGATGCCTGCCATAAATGTGGGCGAAATGTCAGGAGAGAATGCTTCGGGAACACGGCCATAGTATTGTGCGGTTGCAAAGTTGCAGAGGTTGCATGGGATGGTGGGAGTTGCAGTTTGGCAAGGCACCAGCACTCTTGGGTGGAGGGGGTGAAAGGCCTTGCAAACCTCTCACTCCCAAGATTATTATTAGTAGTATTAGTATTATTTAAGATTAATACTGGATCAAAGAAATATCAATTAATATTACATTAAGTCCTAATGGCTTTTCTGTCTGTCGCCCTCCTGTGGACAGAAGAATATTGCACTTGCCTTGAAACTCTGATTCTTTGCTCTCTGCTGCCATCCAATGGTCAGGTCGGGAAGTGCAGCACAAAGGCGCCTTCAACGCTCGAGGCTGCACTTCCGCCTCTGACCATTGGATGGCAGCAGAGAGCGAAGACTCAGAATCCCAAGGCAAGTGCAATATTCTTCTGTCCACAGGAGGGCGACAAAGAGAAAAGACATAAGGAATCCCATTGATCTATCATTGAGCCATTTGGGAAATATAATTACATGACAATAGTAATACTACTAATAATAATATCCTGGGAGTTAGGGTTTTGCAAGGTCTTTCCCGTCTTCTGCCCAGGAGTGCCGGTGCCTTGTCAAACTACAACTCCCACCATCCTATACAAACCCTACAACAGCTCAATGCCATTGGAGCCTAGGAGATATAACCCCCCCTTGCTTAGTTTTCCAATAAGAATAACATAATAACAACAAAACTTTATTTCTAGACCGCCCTCTCTCCTCCAGAGGATGTACATATAATTCACTATAATTGTATATTTTTATTATATGAAATATTACTAATAATATTGCAATATAGTCGTATAATATAACTCGCTGTACCCGGCCACGCGTTGCTGTGGCGTAGTCCTTAGTGGGGTTTCCTTCGTGGCATAAAGAGGATTCCCCGTAGGTAGGAAGCAGCCAGGCTTTGATGCTGCAAGGCTATTCAATGGGATTGAAGTTGGCCGACAATGGAGTCCTCTAGGTATGAAGCAGCCAGGCTTTGATGCTGCAAGGCTATTCAATGGGATTGAAGTTGGCCGACAATGGAGTCCTCTAGGTATGAAGCAGCCAGGCTTTGATGCTGCAAGGCTATTCAATGGGATTCAAGTTGGCCGACAATGGAGTCCCCTAGGTATGAAGCAGCCAGGCTTTGATGCTGCAAGGCTATTCAATGGGATTCAAGTTGGCCGACAATGGAGTCCCCTAGGTATGAAGCAGCCAGGCTTTGATGCTGCAAGGCTATTCAATGGGATTTAAGTTGGCCGACAATGGAGTCCCCTAGGTATGAAGCAGCCAGGCTTTGATGCTGCAAGGCTATTCAATGGGATTCAAGTTGGCCGACAATGGAGTCCCCTAGGTATGAAGCAGCCAGGCTTTGATGCTGCAAGGCTATTCAATGGGATTCAAGTTGGCCGACAATGGAGTCCCCTAGGTATGAAGCAGCCAGGCTTTGATGCTGCAAGGCTATTCAATGGGATTCAAGTTGGCCGACAATGGAGTCCCCTAGGTATGAAGCAGCCAGGCTTTGATGCTGCAAGGCTATTCAATGGCCAGGAATCCGCTGTGTGTGTTTGTCTCCATCCAGTGGTGAAAGGCGCGCATTGCGGGCGGAGAGAAAGTGAATAGGGAATAAGCCGCTGTGTGTGTTTGTCTCCATCCAGTGGTGAAAGGCGCGCATTGCAGGCGGAGAGAAAATGAATGGGAAGAAGCCGCTGTGTGTGTTTGTCTCCATCCAGTGGTGAAAGGCGCGCATTGCAGGCGGACTGGAAAATTCCCCGCATTGCCGTCAATGGAGACGGAGGAGGAGGATGAGGAGGAGGAGGATGAGGACGAAGGCCTCTCCATGGAATATTCTTCAAATACCCTATATACCCGGATATAAGCCGACCCGAATATAAACCGAGGCATCTAATTTTACCACAAAAAAACCCTGGGAAATCATTGACTCCAGTATAAGCCGAGGGTGGGAAATTTCAGAAATAAAAATAGATACCAATAAAATTACATTGTGGGTGAAACGTCAGGAGAGAATGCTTCTGGAAACCAATTATTATTACTTAGATTGTACTATATTAATCATATACCACAATGTCTATAATACACCCCTAGTATGTTATATTATTAGTATTATGTCACATTTTAGTGCTAAATCATAAGTTGCATAAGAGATGTGGGCGAAACGTCAGGAGAGAATGCTTCTGGGAAACCAATTATGATTTCTTAGATTGTACTATATTAATCATATACCACAATGTCTATAATACACCCCTAGTATGTTATATTATTAGTATTATGTCACATTTTAGTGCTAAATCAAAAGTTGCATAAGAGATGTGGGCGAAACGTCAGGAGAGAATGCTTCTGGGAAACCAATTATTTTTTCTTAGACTGTACTATATTAATCATATACCACAATGTCTATAATACACCACGAGTATATTATATTATTAGTATTATGTCACATTTTAGTGCTAAATCATAAGTTGCATAAGAGATGTGGGCGAAACGTCAGGAGAGAATGCTTCTGGGAAACCAATTATGATTTCTTAGATTGTACTATATTAATAATATACCACAATATCTATAATACACCACTAGTATGTTATATTATTAGTATTATGTCACATACCAGTGCTAAATCATAAGTTGCATAAGAGATGTGGGCGAAACGTCAGGAGAGAATGCTTCTGGGAAACCAATTGTTTTTTCTTAGATTGTACTATATTAATCATATACCACAATGTCTATAATACACCACGAGTATATTATATTATTAGTATTATGTCACATTTTAGTGCTAAATCATAAGTTGCATAAGAGATGTGGGCGAAACGTCAGGAGAGAATGCTTCTGGGAAACCAATTATTTTTTCTTAGATTGTACTATATTAATCATATACCACAATGTCTATAATACACCACGAGTATATTATATTATTAGTATTATGTCACATTTTAGTGCTAAATCATAAGTTGCATAAGAGATGTGGGCGAAACGTCAGGAGAGAATGCTTCTGGGAAACCAATTATTATTTCTTAGATTGTACTATATTAATCATATACCACAATGTCTATAATACACCCCTAGTATGTTATATTATTAGTATTATGTCACATTTTAGTGCTAAATCATAAGTTGCATAAGAGATGTGGGCGAAACGTCAGGAGAGAATGCTTCTGGGAAACCAATTATTATTTCTTAGATTGTACTATATTAATCATATACCACAATGTCTATAATACACCCCTAGTATGTTATATTATTAGTATTATGTCACATTTTAGTGCTAAATCATAAGTTGCATAAGAGATGTGGGCGAAACGTCAGGAGAGAATGCTTCTGGGAAACCAATTATTTTTTCTTAGATTGTACTATATTAATAATATACCACAATGTCTATAATACACCCCTAGTATGTTATATTATTAGTATTATGTAACATATTAGTGCTAAATCATAAGTTGCATAAGAGATGTGGGCGAAATGTCAGGAGAGAATGCTTCTGGGAAACCAATTATTATTTCTTAGATTGTACTATATTAATCATATACCACAATGTCTATAATACACCCCTAGTATGTTATATCATTAGTATTATGTCACATACCAGTGCTAAATCATAAGTTGCATAAGAGATGTGGGCGAAACGTCAGGAGAGAATGCTTCTGGGAAACCAATTATTATTTCTTAGATTGTACTATATTAATCATATACCACAATGTCTATAATACACCCCTAGTATGTTATATCATTAGTATTATGTCACATACCAGTGCTAAATCATAAGTTGCATAAGAGATGTGGTCGAAACGTCAGGAGAGAATGCTTCTGGGAAACCAATTATTTTTTCTTAGATTGTACTATATTAATCATATACCACAATGTCTATAATACACCACGAGTATATTATATTATTAGTATTATGTCACATTTTAGTGCTAAATCATAAGTTGCATAAGAGATGTGGGCGAAACGTCAGGAGAGAATGCTTCTGGGAAACCAATTATGATTTCTTAGATTGTACTATATTAATAATATACCACAATATCTATAATGCACCACTAGTATGTTATATTATTAGTATTATGTCACATACCAGTGCTAAATCATAAGTTGCATAAGAGATGTGGGCGAAACGTCAGGAGAGAATGCTTCTGGGAAACCAATTGTTTTTTCTTAGATTGTACTATATTAATCATATACCACAATGTCTATAATACACCACGAGTATATTATATTATTAGTATTATGTCACATTTTAGTGCTAAATCATAAGTTGCATAAGAGATGTGGGCGAAACGTCAGGAGAGAATGCTTCTGGGAAACCAATTATTATTTCTTAGATTGTACTATATTAATCATATACCACAATGTCTATAATACACCACGAGTATATTATATTATTAGTATTATGTCACATTTTAGTGCTAAATCAAAAGTTGCATAAGAGATGTGGGCGAAATGTCAGGAGAGAATGCTTCTGGGAAACCAATTATTTTTTCTTAGATTGTACTATATTAATCATATACCACAATGTCTATAATACACCACGAGTATATTATATTATTAGTATTATGTCACATTTTAGTGCTAAATCATAAGTTGCATAAGAGATGTAGGCGAAACGTCAGGAGAGAATGCTTCTGGGAAACCAATTATGATTTCTTAGATTGTACTATATTAATAATATACCACAATATCTATAATACACCACTAGTATGTTATATTATTAGTATTATGTCACATACCAGTGCTAAATCATAAGTTGCATAAGAGATGTGGGCGAAACGTCAGGAGAGAATGCTTCTGGGAAACCAATTATTATTTCTTACATTGTACTATATTAATCATATACCACAATATATATAATGCACCACTAGTATGTTATATTATTAGTATTATGTCACATACCAGTGCTAAATCATAAGTTGCATAAGAGATGTGGGCGAAACGTCAGGAGAGAATGCTTCTGGGAAACCAATTGTTTTTTCTTAGATTGTACTATATTAATCATATACCACAATGTCTATAATACACCCCTAGTATGTTATATCATTAGTATTATGTCACATACCAGTGCTAAATCATAAGTTGCATAAGAGATGTGGGCGAAACGTCAGGAGAGAATGCTTCTGGGAAACCAATTTGATTTGACAGAAAAAGCAGTTCAATACGCAGTAATGTTATGTTGTCATTACTTTATGAATTTAGCACCAAAATATCACGATATATTGAAAACGTTGACTATAAAAATGTGTTGGATAATCCTGAACGTTGGATAAGTGAGACTACTGTATCTATTTTAGATGACAACGGAGTGCGCATGCGTCGAGCCGCTCCCTGCTTTCCCGCCTGTGACGTGCGGGAGAATCGTCCAATCGGGCGGCGGCAGAGGGAGGAGGGGTGGGACCATGGCCGAAAAGGCGGCCGTGGTGGAGGCGGGGCTTCTTCTTGGCGCCTCAGCCGTGAATTTACCTCAGGAAACGGGGCCTCGTTTGGCGCCCAGTTGAAGAGTTGAAAGAGGAGAGAGACGCCTTTCCTTTGGGGAGTCACTTTTACCTCAGGAAAGGCTTTTCTTCCCGTCCAGAGGACCCTCTCTCTCCCACTCGGTTTTAGGTTGGTTTCCTTGTTGTTTTGGGGGTTCTTTCATTCCCTCAGGAATCCCCTCAAAAGTGAAATACAAAGAGGAGGAAAGGCCTGCTTTATTATATTACTCTGGTCTTAAATTTTCAAAAACGGCCTCAAATAGCACCAGGTCTTTCTCCAGATAAAGGTGGATAAAGGCTTTGTGAAACAGAAAGAAGGAAACTATTTCGTTGATTAAGACTTCCATGAGGTTTTGCCTCCGAAATCACCTCGTCACAAAGCCTTTCTCTAGGAAGAGAGAAGATACAGTTGGAAACAATGTTCACTGAAATATTTACAAAATCATTAAAGTATTGACAAACATAATCATAAAAAATATTTGCAGAAACATTTGCCCAAAATAAGCAAAGTATTTGGGGAAAAATATTCATAAAAATATTCACAAACGTATTCAGAAAAAAAACAATCATGGAAACATTCACAAACATTGAAATAAAATATTCACCCAAAAAATCATACAAATATTTGTGGAAACATTTGCCAAAAATAAGCAAAATACTCAGAAAAAATATTCACAAATACAGTAGAGTCTCACTTATCCAACACTCGCTTATCCAACGTTCTGGATTATCCAACGCATTTTTGTAGTCCATGTTTTCAATAAATCCTGATATTTAGGTGCTAAATTCGTAAATACAGTAATTACTACATAGTATTACTGCATATTGAACGACTTTTTCTGTCAAATTTGTTGTATAACATAATGTTTTGGTGCTTAATTTGTAAAATCATAAACTAATTTAATGTTGAATAGGCTTTTCCTTAATCTCTCCTTATTATCCAACATATTCGCTTATCCAACGTTCTGTCGGCCCGTTTACGTTGGATAAGCGGGACTCTACTGTAATGCCTGCTTTATTGATGAATAGTTTATTATTCTATCACCTCAAAAATGACAAAACTTTTGTCCAGAGAAAGACAAAGAACAACATTTTTTGAAATTTACACCATTTGATTTATTTCCAGCCTTAAGACCCACAAAGGGCCATAAAGAGCCAGGTGGCTTTACTCTGAGCCATAAGTTTTACCTCAGAATATGTTTTTTCTGTCATCTGGAGAACTTCTTTTCACTTTATTCATGTATGTTTCCTTATTATTTCAGAAATTTCTTTATCAAACCTTTACCTCAGAAAAGCCTTGTGAAATAGAAAGAAGAAAATGCCAATTTTATTTATTAAGAGATTGTCACCTCAGACTTTACCTCAGAAATGGCCAAGCCTTGTGAAACGGAAGGGAGAAACAAAGGCAAAACTTTTGAAAATTAGCACAGCTTTTTCTGAAGGGACCAGGTGAATATTGTTGCATTTTATTTATTATAATCTGAAATAATAATTGGTTTCCAGAAGCATTCTCTCCTGACGTTTCGCCCACATCTATGGCAGGAAACCATAGATTGCTGGTGAAGTTTTTATATATCTGCCAAATGTCCAGGGTGGGAGAAAGAACTCTTGTCTGTTGGAGGCCAATGTGAATGCTGCTATTGGCCACCTTGATTAGCATTGAATGGCCTGCAGTTTCAAGGCCTGGCTGCTTCCTGCCTGGGGGAATCCTGTGTTTGGAGGTGTTAGCTGGCCCTGCTTTTTGAGGTGGCAGCCCAGAAACTCACAACAACCCAGTGATTCCGGCCATGAAAGCCTTTGACAACACATGGCAACATTTTTGAAAATTCACACAGCTTTCCAGAGGAAATGAGTAGAATAATAATTGCATTTTTTTTACCAATCTGATTTATTTCCAGCCTTAAGACCCATAACATGCTATGCTGAAAATTATATATATATATATATATATATATATATATATATATATATAAATAATTTTGTATATAATGGACAATATAATATATTATAATCTAATGAATATACATATAATATTGATAGTAATATTGTAATGTAATACAATTTAATAATAAAACAATGATATTGATTATATATTATATATATTATATATAATTATATATGTACATACAAAGTATTATATTAGCATACACAATAATAGCATTATATATTACTATATTGTACTATACCATCATACTGTAATATTATTAGAAATATTACATGTAATATATAAAATAATTAATATTATATTTCATTAGTATTTGAATTATATTGTATTACATTATAATATTCTCAATATTATATTTATATTCAATATATTATATTATGATATATCATTGTCTATTATATTGTATATTATATACAATATACTATATATACACAATACATATTATATTATTAGCATAGCATGTTACGGGAGACAAGATGGGAACTGTCTTCCTGGCCTTGCAAAATAGAAAGAAGACAATGCCTGTTTTTTTTTTCTGAAAGCTTTCTTCCCACTCACTCTTCTCCCAGCGCTGAATTCAAGTCAAAGGGAAGAAAGGGAAGAAACAAAAGGTCGAAGAGACAGAAGACAGAAGATGCTTGAAGACACTCTCGCAAGGACACCGCCCGCCCCCCAAAAAAGGTCATTGTCAGGGTAATGGGTGTCAGGCTAGGCATTTCATGTCTATCTTTGCAATAAAAAACAGGCTACCTGTGTGCTAGGCTTTTGCATGAAGAACACGGTTCCCCTCGTGTGTGGCATCGAAGGTTCCCACTCGGGAACGGACGGGTCCTCCCTTTGTTCTAGGCAGATGATGGGGGTTTTCCTATACAAGCCGTAGGGGCCACAGCTTGGGGGGCAGCGGGGGGCCCGGCCCTGGCACCGCGGGGAGCAGCACACCTTACGGGCATTTTAAAAGCTCCCTTAAACTTAGACAGTGGCTAGCAATAAAAATATTAATACCTTAACTCACCTACTAACCCTACTAACACCATTCTAACTAGGGCAGGCTGGCCTTTTAAATAGGACTGTGTTTTGCCTGCTGGCAAGAACCAAGCTGGGAGGGAAGGGGGCCTCCTGGCCCCCCATAGAAGGGCTCCCCTAGAAGGACATTCAAAAGGCCCGCAAGGTGTCCTGAGAGCAGCCCCTGGGGCCCTCAGTGTGCCCCCCACGGTGCCAGGGCTGGGCCCCCCGCTCTCCCCCAACCCATGACCCCTGCCGCCTGTATCTCGTCCGCCCAGGGCCAACGGACGCCCCCTCCCTCCCCGGGCGGAGCTTCGGCGCCACACACAAGGGGAGGCCAGCCGTGGCCGCCAGAACATGGCCAACCTGGTTTTGGACTGCAAACATAGGCATGTAGGGACCCCCTTTTATTTATGTACGGCCACCCACCCAGGGGACCTGGTTAAAGGGGATCCTCTATTCTTAAAGTAAGGCCTATAGAGATCTCCTATCCAGAAACTAAGGCGGCTTGGCCTATAGAGATCCCCTTTTGTTAAACTAAGGTGGCCTGGCCTATAGAGATCTCTTGTTGTTAAACTAAGGTGGCCTGGCCTATAGAGATCTCTTGTTGTTAAACTAAGGTGGCCTGGCCTATAGAGATCTCTTGTTGTTAAACTAAGGTGGCCTGGCCTATAGAGATCTCTTGTTGTTAAACTAAGGTGGCCTGGCCTATAGAGATCTCCTATTCTTTAAGGTAACGCCAGGCGATGTGGAGATCCCTGGTTCTTTTAACCCTTAAGGCCAACCGTGGGGAGATCCCTGGTTCTTTTAACCCTTAAGGCCAACCGTGGGGAGATCCCTGGTTCTTTTAACCCTTAAGGCCAACCGTGGGGAGATCCCTGGTTCTTTTAACCCTTAAGGCCAACCGTGGGGAGATCCCTGGTTCTTTTAACCCTTAAGGCCAACCGTGGGGAGATCCCTGGTTCTTTTAACCCTTAAGGCCAACCGTGGGGAGATCCCTGGTTCTTTTAACCCTTAAGGCCAACCGTGGGGAGATCCCTGGTTCTTTTAACCCTTAAGGCCAACCGTGGGGAGATCCCTGGTTCTTTTAACCCTTAAGGCCAACCGTGGGGAGATCCCTGGTTCTTTTAACCCTTAAGGCCAACCGTGGGGAGATCCCTGGTTCTTTTAACCCTTAAGGCCTGCCTGGGGAGATATCCTATTCTTTTTTCATGAAAAGTCGGGTATAGACCTTCTCTTTTCTCTCCCGTTTCATGTGCCTGGACTCCCGGAGGGCTCCTGCCGGACACCGTCTCCCATCGGCCGAGAGGGATCCTTCCTGTTTGGAAAGCATCTGCTACACAGGTAAAAAGAAGATTCCGGGAAGGAGATTCCTACAGCGGAGCCCTAAAGCCAGGTGAGACGTTCCTTCCAACCTCCACGGCTGCTTTGCACACACACACATGACACACACATGACACACACACACACGCATATACAGCTGGGGGCCCTCAGGGACTCTCCCCCCAATAGATCGGGGACTCCCACTCCGGCAATTGGCCATTGTAAATGCCTTGAAGCAGTTTGGGGCTTCCGGCCAAGCGCTCGCAAAGAGAACCCATTCAAGGTATACGTGGAGCCCCTTTTATTTATTATTTATTGACAGCATTTCTATTCCGCCCTTCTTTCTCACCCCAAAGGGGACTCAGGGCGGATCACATTACACGTATAGGCAAACATTCAGTGCCTTTTAACATAGAACAAAGACAAACAAACATAAGCTCCGAGCGGGTCTCGAACTCATGCCCTCCTGGTCAGAGTGATTCATTGCAGTTATAATTGCAGCTGGCTTGCTCTCCCGCCTGCGCCACAGCCCGGGCCAACCTTGATAAAAAGGGCCTGGCACGTGGAAAACTCTATTTGTAAGGCAAACCCTCGTTAAAGGAGGTTTGCAATTAATTTAAAACCAGGCTTCTGAGGGACCCGCTGCGTTTAAAGCCAAACCTAGCAGGTGGGAACCTCTCTTGTTGGATAAAGGAGATCCCCTCTGGTTAACGTAAGGGGAGGGACCCTCCATTTTTAATAGGATGCCTGGCAGAATCTTAACCTCAATGCAGGCCTATGGGGTCCAGCCTTATTCTCAATGACTGCATAGCCAGGCATGAAGGGACCCCATATTATTAATTTGAAGCCTGGTAAAAAGAGATTTATGTATTTATTTATTTACTACATTTATACCCCGCCCTCTTTTCCCTTAAAGGGGACTCAGAGCGGCTTACAAGTTATATTTACATACACTATCTCATTAGCATAGCACAATATTAGCATTATATATTACTACATTGCACTATACCACTATATAGAAATATTGTTAGCAATATTACATTTAAAATATAATATGTAATTAATATTATTGTATCATTGTTAGTATTATATTGCTTAATTTATTTATTTATTTATTTGTTAGATTTATATGCTGCCCTTCTCACCCCGAAGGGGACTCAGAACGGCTTAAAAATTAAATTTACATACAATATTATATTATTAGCATAGTACAATACTGGCAATAAATTACTATATTGTACTATATCAATATATGGTAGTATTATTAGTAATATTACATGCAAAACATAATATATAATTAATATTATTATATTGTATTATTAGTATATCGTATTACAATATAATATTATGAATATATGTATATACAATATGTTGTAATTATTATATATTAAATTATATATATATATATATATATATATATATACACACACACACACACACAGTAGAGTCTCATTTATCCAACATAAACGGGCCAGCAGAATGTTGGATAAGCGAATATGTTGGATAATAAGGAAGGATTAAGGAAAAGCCTATTAAACATCAAATTAGTTTATGATTTTACAAATTAAGCACCAAATCATCATGTTATACAACAAATTTGACAGAAAAAGTAGTTCAATATGCAGTAATGCTATGTAGTAATTACTGTATTTATGATTTAGTACCAAAATATCATGATGTCTTGAAAACATTGTCTACAAAAATGCGTTGGATAATCCAAAATGTTGGATAAGCGAGTGTTGGATAAGTGAGACTCTACTGTATATAAAAATTAGAATAGCATGTTATTAGGGGAGGAGCATCTTAATTATTAGATGTCAGTATTAGTCATTAGATGTTAATATTAGTTATTCATATTAGTATCAATATTACATTAATATACAATAGAGCAGGGGTCCCCAAACTAAGGCCCGTGTGCGGGATGCGGCCCATCGAAGCCATTTATCCGGCCCCCACAGCACAACCATTATTATTATTATTATTATTATTATTATTATTATTATTATTATTATTATTAGCATTGAGGCTGGGTGGCCATCTGTCAGGGGTGCTTTGCTTGTGCTTTCGGTGCACAAAGGCAGAAAGGGATTGGACTCAATGGCCAAACCCTTCCAACCCTCATAATTATTATTATTATTATTATTAATTATTATTATTATTGCTTGGTGGCCAACTATAGTCTGGCCCTGCAATGGTCTGAAGGATCGTGAACTGGCTCCCTGTTTAAAAGGTTTGGGGACCCCTGCAATAGAGTATATTATTATCCTAGCACAATGTTATTATGTTATATAGTAGTATGTATGTTCATATTATTTATTCATATTAGTATCAATATGACATTAATATACGATAGAGTCTATTATTATCCTAGCACAATATTAATATGTTCTATAGTAGTATGTTGTTGCTAGGGGGAGGGGCCCCCCACTGATGGAGAGGGCCCCCCCACTGAGATCCCCTGTCATTAATGTTAAACCAGGCATTTAACGCCTACCTTTGCATTAAAGAGCAGGCTCCTAGGCCTTTGCATTCAAGAGCAGTGCGCTAGGCCTTTGCGCAAGGAACACCACCCACGGCTCCCCTTGTGCGTGGCGTTGAGGCCCCACTCGGTGACGGACGGGTCCTCCCTTTGCCCTGGGCAGGTCGTGGGGGGGGTCTCCCTGCACGTGCAGGGGGTCACGGCTGGGGGGAGAGCGGGGGCCCGGCCTTGGCACCCCCCTGGGGACCCGAGGGGCCGCTCTCAGCCCACGTCACGGGCATTTTAAAACGTCCCCGGGATGTAGTAGCTCAGATTAATCCCTGCACTAACCGCTAACCCTACTAACCCAGTTCTAACCCGGGCAGGCTAGGCTTTTAAATAGGACTGTTTTTGCCTGTTGGCAAGAACCAAGTGGGAGGGGGCCTCCGGGCCTCCCGTGGGAAGAAGGGCTCCGCCCCCCCGGCCCCCCGGCCCCTGCCCTGTGCTGGGAGCCCCCCGCCCGGGCCCCCAGAGGCCTCCCTGTGGTACCGGGCTTGGCCCCCATCCGCTCTGCCCCCATCCGACGGCCTAGGAAAGCCCCCCACCATCCGCCCAGGGCCAACGGACGGCCCTCCCTCCCTCCCAGGGGCAGCCGCGTTCCTCACGCAAAGGTCTGGCGCACGGGAGCCTGTTTCTGAATGCAAACGTGGGGCCCAGGACCCCCCCCCTTGTCTCCGTGCAGGGCCACCCCCCCAGGGACCCCCACAAATGCCTGGTGACAGGGGATCCTCTCCTCTTAGCAGGAGGAAAAGCCACGTGCGTAAAGCGGTGCCTTTGCTCCCGTCGTTCCCAAGAGCCCCCCAAAAGCGAGATGCTCCCCTGGGTTCAGCCCTCCTGACCCCTGTCTTCTCCCTTGTTCCATGTCTCCAAAATCCCCGAGGGAGGGGCTCCTCCTGGACAAGAGCCAAGGACGGACGGACGGACGGACGGACGGAGATCCCAGAGAGAGAGCGGAGAGCAGGACGCCTTGCCTTTTCCCAGCTGCTGAGGTCGACCCCTTTCCAACGAGGTCAGCTTTCAAGAAGAAAACTCTTCCCAAAAAAGTGTGTTCTGGTTATTATTCAAAGGCACAACGTTAAATATTTGACAGCATTAAACATCTAGATTACAGGACAGTTTATGTTACTGCATTTTATACACCTGACCTTGTGTTTACAAATAAAGTACCTGTATAATTTTTGCCTCTATATATATATATATTGTACTATGCTCAGACTCACTGTTCTGATATGCTGTTATATGGTTTAATTGTTTATATTGTTTATATTTTTAATGTATGACTGTTTATTACATGTGACATTGGGCTTGTTTCCCATGTGAGCCACCCCGAGTCCTCCTGGGGGAGATGGGAGCGGGAATATAAAAATAAAGTATTATTTTGTATTATTATTATTATTTATAATATTTATTATATATAATTTTCTTGCACCCCAAGTACCTCTGGCAAGTGCCAAAGAGTATTTAACTCTGCCTACATGGCACTAAAGTGTATTTATATGTTGATTGTTCCTATTGATTTTATGTTATGTTTTTTTTGCTTTGTATAATACGGCATTGAATTTTTGCCTTAATAATAATAATTTTATGAATGTTTTAATGTCACTGAATTTTAAATTGAATTGAAATGTCATTGTAATTGTTTATTATGTGTATTTTCTATTTGTAAGCCACCCTGAGTCTCCCCTTATTGGGTGAGAAGGTTTGGGAAGAAATACTGTCATAAATAAATAAATAAATATTCTGTGTCCAGGTTGGTTCATGGTTGACTTCTCTGGCAGGATGAGTCTGCAGGGCCTTTCCTGTCCCATGCAGCCGTGGGCAAGTCTACACAGGGACCACCAAGCCCAGCACTCTGCCCCGCAGCAAGCATGCAACAGAAAAGGCACTGCAGACACTCCTGCGCCTGCGCGGCCTGCTCCCGATTCGAGGGAACTTGGCCCGCCCACTACAGGCATCCCTTTATGCGCCTGCGCGGCCTGCTCCCGATTCGAGGGAACTTGGCCCGCCCACTACAGGCATCCCTTTATGCGCCTGTGCGGCCTGCTCCCTATGAGAGCGAACTTGACCCCGCCCACTACAGGCATCCCTTTATGCGCCTGTGCGGCCTGCTCCCTATGAGAGTGAACTTGGCCCCGCCCACTGCAGGCATCCCTTTATGCGCCTGCGCGGCCTGCTCCCTATGAGAGTGAACGTGGTCCCGCCCACGACAGGCATCCCTCTCCCTCCCTTCTGCGCCTGCGCGGCCTCCTCGGCGTCACCGGAAGCTCCGTCACAGGGCGGCAAGATGGCGGCCCGGCCCGGTCAGAGGCGTTCGGGGCGGCGTTTCCACGGTGACCCGGGTCCGTCGAGGCTTCGTCGCCAAGGCCCGGGAGGAGGAGGAAGGGCGCCGGGAGCGTGGCCTTCCAAACCGAGCCGGGGTTGGGCGTGAGGCCGCGCCTGCCTCCCTTCCCTGCCCGGACGTTTGCAGGCCAAGGCGGGGAAGGAATCCCAGGCAGGAAAACCCCCTTGGCCTGCGCGCCCTCCCTGCCTGCCGGAGTTTGGGACTCTTCCCAACCCGTAGGCTGGCTGCTAGGCATTGTGGGAGTTGGAGTCCCAAGTTCACCCAGGCCTCTTCTTTTTTATGTATTTTTATGTATTTCAATAAAAATGATTTAAAAAAAATAAATGGAGGTGAGCACCAACCTCCAGAGTGTGAGTAGATCAATAGGTACCGCTCCAGCGGGAAGGTAACGGCGCTCCATGCCGTCGTGCCAGTGGCCACATGACCCTGGAGGTGTCTACGGACAACGCCGGCGCTTCGGCTTAGAAATTATTTCTACTAATAGGTTTGAGAAAGTAAAAAAGTAGACCAGAAGGAAGAAGGCGGGACCAGGAAGACACCTGTCCATCATGTCTCCTGTATCAATTTCACAATAGAATAATAGAGAATACTCATATTATACTATACTCATCATATACTGTATACACATATAATATTGATAATATTCCGATGTAATACAATAGAATAATAATAATAATACGGTATTATAATTATATATTTATATTACAGGTAATATTACTAATAATATATAATGCTTATATTGTGCTGTACTAATATTATAATGTATATACATATAATATTGATAATAATATTCTGATGTATTACAATATAATAATAATAATACGCTATTATAATTATATATTTTATGACATGTAATATTACTAATAATATTGCAATATAGTCCTATAGTACAAAATAATAATATATAATGCTTATATTGTGCTGTACTAATATAATGTATATACTTATAATATAATACTGATAATAATATTCCTATGTATTACAATATAATAATAATAATACACTATTATGATTGTATATACATATAATACTGATAATAATATTCCAATGCAATACAATTTAATAAAAATAATAATGCACTATTATAATTGTATATTTTTATTACATGTAATATGACTAATAATATTGCAATATAGTCATTTAGTACAAATAATAATATATAATGCTTGTATTGTGCTGTACTAATATTATAATATATATATATACTGATATTAATATTCTGATGTAATATAATGTAATAATAATAATAATACACTATTGTATATTTAAATTACATGTAATATTCCTAATAATATTGCAATATAGTCCTATAGTACAATATAATAATATATAATGCTTATATTGTGCTGTACTAATATTATAATGTATATACATATAATATTGATAATAATATTCCGATGCAATACAATTTAATAATAATAATACACTTTTATAATTGTATAATTTTATTACATGTAATATTACTAATAATATTGCAATATAGTACAATATAATAATATATAATGCTTATATTGTGCTGTACTAATATTATAATGTATATACATGTAATATAATACTGAGAATAATATTCCGATGTATTACAATATAATAATAATACCCTATTATAATTGTATATACATATAATACTGATAATAATATTCCAATGCAATACAATTTAATAATAATAATAATAATAATACACTATTATAATTGTATATTTTTATTACATGTAATATGACTAATAATATTGCAGTATAGTCCTATAGTACAATATAATAATATATAATGCTTGTTTTGTGCTGTACTAATATTATAATGTATATACATATAATACTGATAATAATATTCCAATGCAATACAATGTAATAATAATAATAATACACTATTGTATATTTATATTACATGTAATATGACTAATAATATTGCAATATAGTCATATAGTACAATATAATAATATATAATGCTTATATTGTGCTGTACTGTTATAATGTATAAAATACTGATAATAATATTCCAATGTATTACTATATAATAATAATAATACGCTATTATAATTGTATATACATATAATACTGATAATAATATTCTGATGCAATACAATGCAATAATAATAATAATAATAATACACTATTTTATATTTATATTCCATGTAATGTTACTAATAATATTGCAATATAGTCGTATAGTACAATATAATAATATACAATGCTTATATTGTGCTGTACTAATATTATAATATATTGTATATACATATAATATTGATAATAATATTCCGATGTATTACAATATAATAATAATATGCTATTATAATTAAATATTTATATTACATGTAATGTTAGTAGTAATACTGCAACATAGTCATATAGTACAATACAATAATATATAATGCTTATATTGAGCTGTACTAATATTATAATATATTGTATATACATATATTATTGATAATAATATTCTGATGTAATATTTATTTATTTATTATTTAAACGTATATGCCATCACTCCCCTAGGGTTAATACAATGTAATAATAATAATATACTATTGTATATTTATATTCCATGTAATGTTACAAATAATATTGCAATATAGTAATATAGTACAATATAATAATTTACAATGCTTATATTGTGCTGTACTAATATTATAATATACATATAATATTGATAATATTCCAATGTATTACAATATAATAATAATACACTATTATAATGATATAAGGCACCAGCACTCTTGGGCGGAGGGCGTGACAGGTCTTGCAAACCTCTCACTCCCAAGATTATTATTATTAATATTAATATTATTTAAGATTACCCTGGATCAAAGAAATATCAATTAATATTACATTAAGTCCTAATGGCTTTTCTGTCTGTCGCCCTCCTGTGGACAGAAGAAGATTGCACTTGCCTTGAAACTCTGATTCTTTGCTCTCTGCTGCCATCCAATGGTCAGATAGAAAAGTGCAGCACAAAGGCGCCTTCAACGCTCGAGGCTGCACTTCCGCCTCTGACCATTGGATGGCAGCAGAGAGCGAAGACTCAGAATCCCAAGGCAAGTGCAATATTCTTCTGTCCACAGGAGGGCGACAAAGAGAAAAGACATTAGGAATCCCATTGATAGATCATTGAGCCATTTGGGAAATATAATTACATGACAATAGTAATACTACTAATAATAACATCCTGGGAGTTAGGGTTTTGCAAGGTCTTTCCCGTCTTCTGCCCAGGAGTGCCGGTGCCTTGTCAAACTACAACTCCCACCATCCTAGACAAACTCTACAACAGCTCAATGCCATTGGAGCCTAGGAGATATAACCCCCCCTTGCTTAGTTTTCCAATAAGAATAACATAATAACAACAAAACTTTATTTCTAGACCGCCCTCTCTCCTCCAGAGGATGTACATATAATTCACTATAATTGTATATTTTTATTATATGAAATATTACTAATAATATTGCAATATAGTCGTATAATATAACTCGCTGTACCCGGCCACGCGTTGCTGTGGCGTAGTCCTTAGTGGGGTTTTCTTTGTGGCATAAAGAGGATTCCCCGTAGGTAGGAAGCAGCCAGGCTTTGATGCTGCAAGGCTATTCAAGTTGGCCGACAATGGAGTCCCCTAGGTATGAAGCAGCCAGGCTTTGATGCTGCAAGGCTATTCAATGGGATTCAAGTTGGCCGACAATGGAGTCCCCTAGGTATGAAGCAGCCAGGCTTCGATGCTGCAAGGCTATTCAATGGGATTCAAGTTGGCCGACAATGGAGTCCCCTAGGTATGAAGCAGCCAGGCTTTGATGCTGCAAGGCTATTCAAGTTGGCCGACAATGGAGTCCCCTAGGTATGAAGCAGCCAGGCTTTGATGCTGCAAGGCTATTCAATGGGATTCAAGTTGGCCGACAATGGAGTCCCCTAGGTATGAAGCAGCCAGGCTTCGATGCTGCAAGGCTATTCAATGGGATTCAACTTGGCCGACAATGGAGTCCCCTAGGTATGAAGCAGCCAGGCTTTGATGCTGCAAGGCTATTCAATGGGAATTCAAGTTGGCCGACAATGGAGTCCCCTAGGTATGAAGCAGCCAGGCTTTGATGCTGCAAGGCTATTCAATGGGATTCAAGTTGGCCGACAATGGAGTCCCCTAGGTATGAAGCAGCCAGGCTTTGATGCTGCAAGGCTATTCAATGGGATTCAAGTTGGCCGACAATGGAGTCCCCTAGGTATGAAGCAGCCAGGCTTTGATGCTGCAAGGCTATTCAATGGGATTCAAGTTTGCCGACAATGGAGTCCCCTAGGTATGAAGCAGCCAGGCTTTGATGCTGCAAGGCTATTCAATGGCCAGGAATCCGCTGTGTGTGTTTGTCTCCATCCAGTGGTGAAAGGCGCGCATTGCGGGCGGAGAGAAAGTGAATAGGGAATAAGCCGCTGTGTGTGTTTGTCTCCATCCAGTGGTGAAAGGCGCGCATTGCGGGCGGAGAGAAAATGAATGGGAAGAAGCCGCTGTGTGTGTTTGTCTCCATCCAGTGGTGAAAGGCGCGCATTGCGGGCGGAGAGAAAATGAATGGGAAGAAGCCGCTGTGTGTGTTTGTCTCCATCCAGTGGTGAAAGGCGCGCATTGCAGGCGGACTGGAAAATTCCCCGCATTGCCGTCAATGGAGACGGAGGAGGAGGATGAGGAGGAGGAGGATGAGGACGAAGGCCTCTCCATGGAATATTCTTCAAATACCCTATATACCCGGATATAAGCCGACCCGAATATAAACCGAGGCATCTAATTTTACCACAAAAAAAACCCTGGGAAATCATTGACTCCAGTATAAGCCGAGGGTGGGAAATTTCAGAAATAAAAATAGATACCAATAAAATTACATTGTGGGTGAAACGTCAGGAGAGAATGCTTCTGGAAACCAATTATTATTACTTAGATTGTACTATATTAATCATATACCACAATGTCTATAATACACCCCTAGTATGTTATATTATTAGTATTATGTCACATTTTAGTGCTAAATCATAAGTTGCATAAGAGATGTGGGCGAAACGTCAGGAGAGAATGCTTCTGGGAAACCAATTATTATTTCTTAGATTGTACTATATTAATCATATACCACAATGTCTATAATACACCCCTAGTATGTTATATTATTAGTATTATGTCACATTTTAGTGCTAAATCAAAAGTTGCATAAGAGATGTGGGCGAAACGTCAGGAGAGAATGCTTCTGGGAAACCAATTATTTTTTCTTAGACTGTACTATATTAATCATATACCACAATGTCTATAATACACCACGAGTATATTATATTATTAGTATTATGTCACATTTTAGTGCTAAATCATAAGTTGCATAAGAGATGTGGGCGAAACGTCAGGAGAGAATGCTTCTGGGAAACCAATTATGATTTCTTAGATTGTACTATATTAATAATATACCACAATATCTATAATACACCACTAGTATGTTATATTATTAGTATTATGTCACATTTTAGTGCTAAATCATAAGTTGCATAAGAGATGTGGGCGAAACGTCAGGAGAGAATGCTTCTGGGAAACCAATTGTTTTTTCTTAGATTGTACTATATTAATCATATACCACAATGTCTATAATACACCACGAGTATATTATATTATTAGTATTATGTCACATTTTAGTGCTAAATCATAAGTTGCATAAGAGATGTGGGCGAAACGTCAGGAGAGAATGCTTCTGGGAAACCAATTATTATTTCTTAGATTGTACTATATTAATCATATACCACAATGTCTATAATACACCCCTAGTATGTTATATTATTAGTATTATGTCACATTTTAGTGCTAAATCAAAAGTTGCATAAGAGATGTGGGCGAAACGTCAGGAGAGAATGCTTCTGGGAAACCAATTATTATTTCTTAGATTGTACTATATTAATCATATACCACAATGTCTATAATACACCCCTAGTATGTTATATTATTAGTATTATGTCACATTTTAGTGCTAAATCAAAAGTTGCATAAGAGATGTGGGCGAAACGTCAGGAGAGAATGCTTCTGGGAAACCAATTATTTTTTCTTAGATTGTACTATATTAATCATATACCACAATGTCTATAATACACCACGAGTATATTATATTATTAGTATTATGTCACATTTTAGTGCTAAATCATAAGTTGCATAAGAGATGTGGGCGAAACGTCAGGAGAGAATGCTTCTGGGAAACCAATTATGATTTCTTAGATTGTACTATATTAATAATATACCACAATATCTATAATACACCCCTAGTATGTTATATTATTAGTATTATGTCACATTTTAGTGCTAAATCAAAAGTTGCATAAGAGATGTGGGCGAAACGTCAGGAGAGAATGCTTCTGGGAAACCAATTATTATTTCTTAGATTGTACTATATTAATCATATACCACAATGTCTATAATACACCACGAGTATATTATATTATTAGTATTATGTCACATTTTAGTGCTAAATCATAAGTTGCATAAGAGATGTGGTCGAAACGTCAGGAGAGAATGCTTCTGGGAAACCAATTATTATTTCTTACATTGTACTATATTAATCATATACCACAATGTCTATAATACACCCCTAGTATGTTATATTATTAGTATTATGTCACATTTTAGTGCTAAATCATAAGTTGCATAAGAGATGTGGGCGAAACGTCAGGAGAGAATGCTTCTGGGAAACCAATTATTTTTTCTTAGATTGTACTATATTAATAATATACCACAATGTCTATAATACACCCCTAGTATGTTATATTGTTAGTATTATGTAACATATTAGTGCTAAATCATAAGTTGCATAAGAGATGTGGGCGAAATGTCAGGAGAGAATGCTTCTGGGAAACCAATTATTATTTCTTAGATTGTACTATATTAATCATATACCACAATGTCTATAATACACCCCTAGTATGTTATATCATTAGTATTATGTCACATACCAGTGCTAAATCATAAGTTGCATAAGAGATGTGGGCGAAACGTCAGGAGAGAATGCTTCTGGGAAACCAATTATTATTTCTTAGATTGTACTATATTAATCATATACCACAATGTCTATAATACACCCCTAGTATGTTATATCATTAGTATTATGTCACATACCAGTGCTAAATCATAAGTTGCATAAGAGATGTGGGCGAAACGTCAGGAGAGAATGCTTCTGGGAAACCAATTGTTTTTTCTTAGATTGTACTATATTAATCATATACCACAATGTCTATAATACACCACGAGTATATTATATTATTAGTATTATGTCACATTTTAGTGCTAAATCATAAGTTGCATAAGAGATGTGGGCGAAACGTCAGGAGAGAATGCTTCTGGGAAACCAATTATTTTTTCTTAGATTGTACTATATTAATCATATACCACAATGTCTATAATACACCACGAGTATATTATATTATTAGTATTATGTCACATTTTAGTGCTAAATCAAAAGTTGCATAAGAGATGTGGGCGAAACGTCAGGAGAGAATGCTTCTGGGAAACCAATTATGATTTCTTAGATTGCACTATATTAATAATATACCACAATATCTATAATACACCACTAGTATGTTATATTATTAGTATTATGTCACATACCAGTGCTAAATCAAAAGTTGCATAAGAGATGTGGGCGAAACGTCAGGAGAGAATGCTTCTGGGAAACCAATTATGATTTCTTAGATTGTACTATATTAATAATATACCACAATATCTATAATGCACCACTAGTATGTTATATTATTAGTATTATGTCACATACCAGTGCTAAATCATAAGTTGCATAAGAGATGTGGGCGAAACGTCAGGAGAGAATGCTTCTGGGAAACCAATTGTTTTTTCTTAGATTGTACTATATTAATCATATACCACAATGTCTATAATACACCCCTAGTATGTTATATCATTAGTATTATGTCACATACCAGTGCTAAATCATGAGTTGCATAAGAGATGTGGGCGAAACGTCAGGAGAGAATGCTTCTGGGAAACCAATTATTTTTTCTTAGATTGTACTATATTAATCATATACCACAATGTCTATAATACACCACGAGTATGTTATATTATTAGTATTATGTCACATTTTAGTGCTAAATCATAAGTTGCATAAGAGATGTGGGCGAAACGTCAGGAGAGAATGCTTCTGGGAAACCAATTATGATTTCTTAGATTGTACTATATTAATAATATACCACAATATCTATAATACACCACTAGTATGTTATATTATTAGTATTATGTCACATACCAGTGCTAAATCAAAAGTTGCATAAGAGATGTGGGCGAAACGTCAGGAGAGAATGCTTCTGGGAAACCAATTATGATTTCTTAGATTGTACTATATTAATAATATACCACAATATCTATAATGCACCACTAGTATGTTATATTATTAGTATTATGTCACATACCAGTGCTAAATCATAAGTTGCATAAGAGATGTGGGCGAAACGTCAGGAGAGAATGCTTCTGGGAAACCAATTGTTTTTTCTTAGATTGTACTATATTAATCATATACCACAATGTCTATAATACACCCCTAGTATGTTATATCATTAGTATTATGTCACATACCAGTGCTAAATCATAAGTTGCATAAGAGATGTGGGCGAAACGTCAGGAGAGAATGCTTCTGGGAAACCAATTTGATTTGACAGAAAAAGCAGTTCAATACGCAGTAATGTTATGTTGTCATTACTTTATGAATTTAGCACCAAAATATCACGATATATTGAAAACGTTGACTATAAAAATGTGTTGGATAATCCTGAACGTTGGATAAGTGAGACTACTGTATCTATTTTAGATGACAACGGAGTGCGCATGCGTCGAGCCGCTCCCTGCTTTCCCGCCTGTGACGTGCGGGAGAATCGTCCAATCGGGCGGCGGCAGAGGGAGGAGGGGTGGGACCATGGCCGAAAAGGCGGCCGTGGTGGAGGCGGGGCTTCTTCTTGGCGCCTCAGCCGTGAATTTACCTCAGGAAACGGGGCCTCGTTTGGCGCCCAGTTGAAGAGTTGAAAGAGGAGAGAGACGCCTTTCCTTTGGGGAGTCACTTTTACCTCAGGAAAGGCTTTTCTTCCCGTCCAGAGGACCCTCTCTCTCCCACTCGGTTTTAGGTTGGTTTCCTTGTTGTTTTGGGGGTTCTTTCATTCCCTCAGGAATCCCCTCAAAAGTGAAATACAAAGAGGAGGAAAGGCCTGCTTTATTATATTACTCTGGTCTTAAATTTTCAAAAACGGCCTCAAATAGCACCAGGTCTTTCTCCAGATAAAGGTGGATAAAGGCTTTGTGAAACAGAAAGAAGGAAACTATTTCGTTTATTAAGACTTCCATGAGGTTTTGCCTCAGAAATCACCTCGTCACAAAGCCTTTCTCTAGAAAGAGAGAAGATACAGTTGGAAACAATGTTCACTGAAATATTTACAAAATCATTAAAGTATTGACAAACATAATCATAAAAAATATTTGCAGAAACATTTGCCCAAAATAAGCAAAGTATTTGGGGAAAAATATTCATAAAAATATTCACAAACGTATTCAGAAAAAAAACAATCATGGAAACATTCACAAACATTGAAATAAAATATTCACCCAAAAAATCATACAAATATTTGTGGAAACATTTGCCAAAAATAAGCAAAATACTCAGAAAAAATATTCACAAATACAGTAGAGTCTCACTTATCCAACACTCGCTTATCCAACGTTCTGGATTATCCAACGCATTTTTGTAGTCCATGTTTTCAATAAATCCTGATATTTAGGTGCTAAATTCGTAAATACAGTAATTACTACATAGTATTACTGCATATTGAACGACTTTCTGTCAAATTTGTTGTATAACATTAAGGTTTGGTGCTTAATTTGTAAAATCATAAACTAATTTAATGTTTAATAGGCTTTTCCTTAATCTCTCCTTATTATCCAACATATTCGCTTATCCAACGTTCTGTCGGCCCGTTTACGTTGGATAAGCGGGACTCTACTGTAATACCTGCTTTATTGATGAATAGTTTATTATTCTATCACCTCAAAAATGACAAAACTTTTGTCCAGAGAAAGACAAAGAACAACATTTTTGGAAATTTACACCATTTGATTTATTTCCAGCCTTAAGACCCACAAAGGGCCATAAAGAGCCAGGTGGCTTTACTCTGAGCCATAAGTTTTACCTCAGAATATGTTTTTTCTGTCATCTGGAGAACTTCTTTTCACTTTATTCATGTACGTTTCCTTATTATTTCAGAAATTTCTTTATCGAACCTTTACCTCAGAAAAGCCTTGTGAAATAGAAAGAAGAAAATGCCAATTTTATTTATTAAGAGATTGTCACCTCAGACTTTACCTCAGAAATGGCCAAGCCTTGTGAAACGGAAGGGAGAAACAAAGGCAAAACTTTTGAAAATTAGCACAGCTTTTTCTGAAGGGACCAGGTGAATATTGTTGCATTTTATTTATTATAATCTGAAATAATAATTGGTTTCCAGAAGCATTCTCTCCTGACGTTTCGCCCACATCTATGGCAGGAAACCATAGATTGCTGGTGAAGTTTTTATATATCTGCCAAATGTCCAGGGTGGGAGAAAGAACTCTTGTCTGTTGGAGGCCAATGTGAATGCTGCTATTGGCCACCTTGATTAGCATTGAATGGCCTGCAGTTTCAAGGCCTGGCTGCTTCCTGCCTGGGGGAATCCTGTGTTTGGAGGTGTTAGCTGGCCCTGCTTTTTGAGGTGGCAGCCCAGAAACTCACAACAACCCAGTGATTCCGGCCATGAAAGCCTTTGACAACACATGGCAACATTTTTGAAAATTCACACAGCTTTCCAGAGGAAATGAGTAGAATAATAATTGCATTTTTTTTACCAATCTGATTTATTTCCAGCCTTAAGACCCATAACATGCTATGCTGAAAATTATATATATATATATATATATATATATATATATATATATATATATATATAAATAATTTTGTATATAATGGACAATATAATATATTATAATCTAATGAATATACATATAATATTGATAGTAATATTGTAATGTAATACAATTTAATAATAAAACAATGATATTGATTATATATTATATATATTATATATAATTATATATGTACATACAAAGTATTATATTAGCATACACAATAATAGCATTATATATTACTATATTGTACTATACCATCATACTGTAATATTATTAGAAATATTACATGTAATATATAAAATAATTAATATTATATTTCATTAGTATTTGAATTATATTGTATTACATTATAATATTCTCTATATTATATTTATATTCAATATATTATATTATGATATATCATTGTCTATTATATTGTATATTATATACAATATACTATATATACACAATACATATTATATTATTAGCATAGCATGTTACGGGAGACAAGATGGGAACTGTCTTCCTGGCCTTGCAAAATAGAAAGAAGACAATGCCTGTTTTTTTTTTCTGAAAGCTTTCTTCCCACTCACTCTTCTCCCAGCGCTGAATTCAAGTCAAAGGGAAGAAAGGGAAGAAACAAAAGGTCGAAGAGACAGAAGACAGAAGATGCTTGAAGACACTCTCGCAAGGACACCGCCCGCCCCCCAAAAAAGGTCATTGTCAGGGTAATGGGTGTCAGGCTAGGCATTTCATGTCTATCTTTGCAATAAAAAACAGGCTACCTGTGTGCTAGGCTTTTGCATGAAGAACACGGTTCCCCTCGTGTGTGGCATCGAAGGTTCCCACTCGGGAACGGACGGGTCCTCCCTTTGTTCTAGGCAGATGATGGGGGTTTTCCTATACAAGCCGTAGGGGCCACAGCTTGGGGGGCAGCGGGGGGCCCGGCCCTGGCACCGCGGGGAGCAGCACACCTTACGGGCATTTTAAAAGCTCCCTTAAACTTAGACAGTGGCTAGCAATAAAAATATTAATACCTTAACTCACCTACTAACCCTACTAACACCATTCTAACTAGGGCAGGCTGGCCTTTTAAATAGGACTGTGTTTTGCCTGCTGGCAAGAACCAAGCTGGGAGGGAAGGGGGCCTCCTGGCCCCCCATAGAAGGGCTCCCCTAGAAGGACATTCAAAAGGCCCGCAAGGTGTCCTGAGAGCAGCCCCTGGGGCCCTCAGTGTGCCCCCCACGGTGCCAGGGCTGGGCCCCCCGCTCTCCCCCAACCCATGACCCCTGCCGCCTGTATCTCGTCCGCCCAGGGCCAACGGACGCCCCCTCCCTCCCCGGGCGGAGCTTCGGCGCCACACACAAGGGGAGGCCAGCCGTGGCCGCCAGAACATGGCCAACCTGGTTTTGGACTGCAAACATAGGCATGTAGGGACCCCCTTTTATTTATGTAAGGCCACCCACCCAGGGGACCTGGTTAAAGGGGATCCTCTATTCTTAAAGTAAGGCCTATAGAGATCTCCTATCCAGAAACTAAGGCGGCTTGGCCTATAGAGATCCCCTTTTGTTAAACTAAGGTGGCCTGGCCTATAGAGATCTCTTGTTGTTAAACTAAGGTGGCCTGGCCTATAGAGATCTCTTGTTGTTAAACTAAGGTGGCCTGGCCTATAGAGATCTCTTGTTGTTAAACTAAGGTGGCCTGGCCTATAGAGATCTCCTATTCTTTAAGGTAACGCCAGGCGATGTGGAGATCCCTGGTTCTTTTAACCCTTAAGGCCAACCGTGGGGAGATCCCTGGTTCTTTTAACCCTTAAGGCCAACCGTGGGGAGATCCCTGGTTCTTTTAACCCTTAAGGCCAACCGTGGGGAGATCCCTGGTTCTTTTAACCCTTAAGGCCAACCGTGGGGAGATCCCTGGTTCTTTTAACCCTTAAGGCCAACCGTGGGGAGATCCCTGGTTCTTTTAACCCTTAAGGCCAACCGTGGGGAGATCCCTGGTTCTTTTAACCCTTAAGGCCTGCCTGGGGAGATATCCTATTCTTTTTTCATGAAAAGTCGGGTATAGACCTTCTCTTTTCTCTCCCGTTTCATGTGCCTGGACTCCCGGAGGGCTCCTGCCGGACACCGTCTCCCATCGGCCGAGAGGGATCCTTCCTGTTTGGAAAGCATCTGCTACACAGGTAAAAAGAAGATTCCGGGAAGGAGATTCCTACAGCGGAGCCCTAAAGCCAGGTGAGACGTTCCTTCCAACCTCCACGGCTGCTTTGCACACACACACATGACACACACATGACACACACACACACGCATATACAGCTGGGGGCCCTCAGGGACTCTCCCCCCAATAGATCGGGGACTCCCACTCCGGCAATTGGCCATTGGAAATGCCTTGAAGCAGTTTGGGGCTTCCGGCCAAGCGCTCGCAAAGAGAACCCATTCAAGGTATACGTGGAGCCCCTTTTATTTATTATTTATTGACAGCATTTCTATTCCGCCCTTCTTTCTCACCCCAAAGGGGACTCAGGGCGGATCACATGACACATATAGGCAAACATTCAGTGCCTTTTAACATAGAACAAAGACAAACAAACATAAGCTCCGAGCGGGTCTCGAACTCATGACCTCCTGGTCAGAGTGATTCATTGCAGTTATAATTGCAGCTGGCTTCCTCTCCCGCCTGCGCCACAGCCCGGGCCAACCTTGATAAAAAGGGCCTGGCACGTGGAAAACTCTATTTGTAAGGCAAACCCTCGTTAAAGAAGGTTTGCAATTAATTTAAAACCAGGCTTCTGAGGGACCCGCTGCGTTTAAAGCCAAACCTAGCAGGTGGGAACCTCTCTTGTTGGATAAAGGAGATCCCCTCTGGTTAACGTAAGGGGAGGGACCCTCCATTTTTAATAGGATGCCTGGCAGAATCTTAACCTCAATGCAGGCCTATGGGGTCCAGCCTTATTCTCAATGACTGCATAGCCAGGCATGAAGGGACCCCATATTATTAATTTGAAGCCTGGTAAAAAGAGATTTATGTATTTATTTATTTACTACATTTATACCCCGCCCTCTTTTCCCTTAAAGGGGACTCAGAGCGGCTTACAAGTTATATTTATATACACTATCTCATTAGCATAGCACAATATTAGCATTATATATTACTACATTGCACTATACCACTATATAGAAATATTGTTAGCAATATTACATTTAAAATATAATATGTAATTAATATTATTGTATCATTGTTAGTATTATATTGCTTAATTTATTTATTTATTTATTTATTAGATTTATATGCTGCCCTTCTCACCCCGAAGGGGACTCAGAACGGCTTAAAAATTAAATTTACATACAATATTATATTATTAGCATAGTACAATACTGGCAATAAATTACTATATTGTACTATATCAATATATGGTAGTATTATTAGTAATATTACATGCAAAATATAATATATAATTAATATTATTATATTGTATTATTAGTATATCGTATTACAATATAATATTATGAATATATGTATATACAATATGTTGTAATTATTATATATTAAATTTTATATATATATATATATATATATATATATATATATATATACACACACACACACAGTAGAGTCTCATTTATCCAACATAAACGGGCCAGCAGAATGTTGGATAAGCGAATATGTTGGATAATAAGGAGGGATTAAGGAAAAGCCTATTAAACATCAAATTAGTTTATGATTTTACAAATTAAGCACCAAATCATCATGTTATACAACAAATTTCACAAAAAAAGTAGTTCAATATGCAGTAATGCTATGTAGTAATTACTGTATTTATGAATTTAGTACCAAAAAATCATGATGTCTTGAAAACATTGTCTACAAAAATGCGTTGGATAAGCGAGTGTTGGATAAGTGAGACTCTACTGTATATAAAAATTAGAATAGCATGTTATTAGGGGAGGAGCATCTTAATTATTAGATGTCAGTATTAGTCATTAGATGTTAATATTAGTTATTCATATTAGTATCAATATTACATTAATATACAATAGAGCAGGGGTCCCCAAACTAAGGCCCGTGTGCGGGATGCGGCCCATCGAAGCCATTTATCCGGCCCCCACAGCACAACCCTTATTATTATTATTATTATTATTATTATTATTATTATTATTATTATTATTATTATTAGCATTGAGGCTGGGTGGCCATCTGTCAGGGGTGCTTTGCTTGTGCTTTCGGTGCACAAAGGCAGAAAGGGATTGGACTCAATGGCCAACCCTTCCAACCCTCATAATTATTATTATTATTATTATTAATTATTATTATTATTGCTTGGTGGCCAACTATAGTCTGGCCCTGCAATGGTCTGAAGGATCGTGAACTGGCTCCCTGTTTAAAAGGTTTGGGGACCCCTGCAATAGAGTATATTATTATCCTAGCACAATGTTATTATGTTATATAGTAGTATGTATGTTCATATTATTTATTCATATTAGTATCAATATGACATTAATATACAATAGAGTCTATTATTATCCTAGCACAATATTCATATGTTCTATAGTAGTATGTTGTTGCTAGGGGGAGGGGCCCCCCACTGATGGGGAGGGCCCCCCCACTGAGATCCCCTGTCATTAATGTTAGACCAGGCATTTAACGCCTACCTTTGCATTCAAGAGCAGGCTCCTAGGCCTTTGCATTCAAGAGCAGTGCGCTAGGCCTTTGCGCAAGGAACACCACCCACGGCTCCCCTTGTGCGTGGCGTTGAGGCCCCACTCGGTGACGGACAGGTCCTCCCTTTGCCCTGGGCAGGTCGTGGGGGGGGGGTCTCCCTGGATGTGCAGGGGGTCACGGCTGGGGGGAGAGCGGGGGCCCGGCCTTGGCACCCCCCTGGGGACCCGAGGGGCCGCTCTCAGCCCACGTCACGGGCATTTTAAAACGTCCCCGGGATGTAGTAGCTCAGATTAATCCCTGCACTAACCGCTAACCCTACTAACCCAGTTCTAACCCGGGCAGGCTAGGCTTTTAAATAGGACTGTTTTTGCCTGTTGGCAAGAACCAAGTGGGAGGGGGCCTCCGGGCCTCCCGTGGGAAGAAGGGCTCCGGCCCCCCCGGCCCCCCGGCCCCTGCCCTGTGCTGGGAGCCCCCCGCCCGGGCCCCCAGAGGCCTCCCTGTGGTACCGGGCTTGGCCCCCGCTCTGCCCCCATCCGACGGCCTAGGAAAGCCCCCCACCATCCGCCCAGGGCCAACGGACGGCCCTCCCTCCCTCCCAGGGGCAGCCGCGTTCCTCACGCAAAGGTCTGGCGCACGGGAGCCTGTTTCTGAATGCAAACGTGGGGCCCAGGACCCCCCCCCTTGTCTCCGTGCAGGGCCACCCCCCCAGGGACCCCCACAAATGCCTGGTGACAGGGGATCCTCTCCTCTTAGCAGGAGGAAAAGCCACGTGCGTAAAGCGGTGCCTTTGCTCCCGTCGTTCCCAAGAGCCCCCCAAAAGCGAGATGCTCCCCTGGGTTCAGCCCTCCTGACCCCTGTCTTCTCCCTTGTTCCATGTCTCCAAAATCCCCGAGGGAGGGGCTCCTCCTGGACAAGAGCCAAGGACGGAAGGACGGACGGACGGACGGACGGAGATCCCAGAGAGAGAGCGGAGAGCAGGACGCCTTGCCTTTTCGGAGCTGCTGAGGTCGACCCCTTTCCAACGAGGTCAGCTTTCAAGAAGAAAACTCTTCCCAAAAAAGTGTGTTCTGGTTATTATTCAAAGGCACAACGTTCAATATTTGACAGCATTAAACATCTAGATTACAGGACAGTTTATGTTACTGCATTTTATACACCTGACCTTGTTTTTACAAATAAAGTACCTGTATAATTTTTGCCTCTCTATATATATATTGTACTATGCTCAGACTCATTGTTCTGATATGCTGTTATATGGTTTAATTGTTTATATTGTTTATATTTTTAATGTATGACTGTTTATTACATGTGACATTGGGCTTGTTTCCCATGTGAGCCACCCCGAGTCCTCCTGGGGGAGATGGGAGCGGGAATATAAAAATAAAGTATTATTTTGTATTATTATTATTATTTATAATATTTATTATATATAATTTTCTTGCACCCCAAGTACCTCTGGCAAGTGCCAAAGAGTATTTAACTCTGCCTACATGGCACTAAAGTGTATTTATATGTTGATTGTTCCTATTGATTTTATGTTATGTTTTTTTTTGCTTTGTATAATAAGGCATTGAATTTTTGCCTTAATAATAATAGTTTTATGAATGTTTTAATGTCACTGAATTTTGAATTGAATTGAAATGTCATTGTAATTGTTTATATGTGTATTTTCTATTTGTAAGCCACCCTGAGTCTCCCCTTATTGGGTGAGAAGGTTTGGGAAGAAATACTGTCATAAATAAATAAATAAATATTCTGTGTCCAGGTTGGTTCATGGTTGACTTCTCTGGCAGGATGAGTCTGCAGGGCCTTTCCTGTCCCATGCAGCCGTGGGCAAGTCTACACAGGGACCACCAAGCCCAGCACTCTGCCCCGCAGCAAGCATGCAACAGAAAAGGCACTGCAGACACTCCTGCGCCTGCGCGGCCTGCTCCCGATTCGAGGGAACTTGGCCCGCCCACTACAGGCATCCCTTTATGCGCCTGCGCGGCCTGCTCCCTATGAGAGCGAACTTGGCCCCGCCCACTGCAGGCATCCCTTTATGCGCCTGTGCGGCCTGCTCCGTATGAGAGCGAACCTGGCCCCGCCCACTGCAGGCATCCCTTTATGCGCCTGTGCGGCCTGCTCCCGATTCGAGGGAACTTGGCCCGCCCACTACAGGCATCCCTTTATGCGCCTGCGCGGCCTGCTCCCTATGAGAGCGAACTTGGCCCCGCCCACTGCAGGCATCCCTTTATGCGCCTGTGCGGCCTGCTCCGTATGAGAGCGAACCTGGCCCCGCCCACTGCAGGCATCCCTTTATGCGCCTGTGCGGCCTGCTCCCGATTCGAGGGAACTTGGCCCGCCCACTACAGGCATCCCTTTATGCGCCTGCGCGGCCTGCTCCCTATGAGAGCGAACTTGGCCCCGCCCACTGCAGGCATCCCTTTATGCGCCTGTGCGGCCTGCTCCCGATTCGAGGGAACTTGGCCCGCCCACTACAGGCATCCCTTTATGCGCCTGTGCGGCCTGCTCCCTAGGAGAGCGAACGTGGCCCCGCCCACGACAGGCATCCCTCTCCCTCCCTTCTGCGCCTGCGCGGCCTCCTCGGCGTCACCGGAAGCTCCGTCACAGGGCGGCAAGATGGCGGCCCGGCCCGGTCAGAGGCGTTCGGGGCGGCGTTTCCACGGTGACCCGGGTCCGTCGAGGCTTCGTCGCCAAGGCCCGGGAGGAGGAGGAAGGGCGCCGGGAGCGTGGCCTTCCAAACCGAGCCGGGGTTGGGCGTGAGGCCGCGCCTGCCTCCCTTCCCTGCCCGGACGTTTGCAGGCCAAGGCGGGGAAGGAATCCCAGGCAGGAAAACCCCCTTGGCCTGCGCGCCCTCCCTGCCTGCCGGAGTTTGGGACTCTTCCCAACCCGTAGGCTGGCTGCTAGGCATTGTGGGAGTTGGAGTCCCAAGTTCACCCAGGCCTCTTCTTTTTTATGTATTTTTATGTATTTCAATAAAAATGATTTAAAAAAAATAAATGGAGGTGAGCACCAACCTCCAGAGTGTGAGTAGATCAATAGGTACCGCTCCAGCGGGAAGGTAACGGCGCTCCATGCCGTCGTGCCAGTGGCCACATGACCCTGGAGGTGTCTACGGACAACGCCGGCGCTTCGGCTTAGAAATTATTTCTACTAATAGGTTTGAGAAAGTAAAAAAGTAGACCAGAAGGAAGAAGGCGGGACCAGGAAGACACCTGTCCATCATGTCTCCTGTATCAATTTCACAATAGAATAATAGAGAATACTCATATTATACTATACTCATCATATACTGTATACACATACAATATTGATAATATTCCGATGTAATACAATAGAATAATAATAATAATACGGTATTATAATTATATATTTATATTACATGTAATATTACTAATAATATTGCAATATAGTCCTATAGTACAATATACTAATATATAATGCTTATATTGTGCTGTACTAATATTATAATGTATATACATATAATATTGATAATAATATTCTGATGTATTACAATATAATAATAATAATACGCTATTACAATTATATATTTTATTACATGTAATATTACTAATAATATTGCAATATAGTGCTATAGTACAAAATAATAATATATAATGCTTATATTGTGCTGTACTAATATAATGTATATACATATAATATTGATAACATTCCAATGTATTACAATATAATAATAATACACTATTATAATGATATAAGGCACCAGCACTCCTGGGCGGAGGGCGTGACAGGTCTTGCAAACCTCTCACTCCCAAGATTATTATTATTAATATTAGTATTACTTAAGATTACCCTGGATCAAAGAAATATCAATTAATATTACATTAAGTCCTAATGGCTTTTCTGTCTGTCGCCCTCCTGTGGACAGAAGAATATTGCACTTGCCTTGAAACTCTGATTCTTTGCTCTCTGCTGCCATCCAATGGTCAGGTCGGGAAGTGCAGCACAAAGGCGCCTTCAACGCTCGAGGCTGCACTTCCGCCTCTGACCATTGGATGGCAGCAGAGAGCGAAGACTCAGAATCCCAAGGCAAGTGCAATATTCTTCTGTCCACAGGAGGGCGACAAAGAGAAAAGACATAAGGAATCCCATTGATCTATCATTGAGCCATTTGGGAAATATAATTACATGACAATAGTAATACTCCTAATAATAACATCCTGGGAGTTAGGGTTTTGCAAGGTCTTTCCCGTCTTCTGCCCAGGAGTGCCGGTGCCTTGTCAAACTACAACTCCCACCATCCTATACAAACTCTACAACAGCTCAATGCCATTGGAGCCTAGGAGATATAACCCCCCCTTGCTTAGTTTTCCAATAAGAATAACATAATAACAACAAAACTTTATTTCTAGACCGCCCTCTCTCCTCCAGAGGATGTACATATAATTCACTATAATTGTATATTTTTATTATATGAAATATTACTAATAATATTGCAGTATAGTCGTATAATATAACTAGCTGTACCCGGCCACGCGTTGCTGTGGCGTAGTCCTTAGTGGGGTTTTCTTCGTGGCATAAAGAGGATTCCCCGAAGGTAGGAAGCAGCCAGGCTTTGATGCTGCAAGGATATTCAAGTTGGCTGACAATGGAGTCCCCTAGGTATGAAGCAGCCAGGCTTTGATGCTGCAAGGCTATTCAAGTTGGCCAACAATGGAGTCCCCTAGGTATGAAGCAGCCAGGCTTTGATGCTGCAAGGCTATTCAATGGGATTCAAGTTGGCCGACAATGGAGTCCCCTAGGTATGAAGCAGCCAGGCTTTGATGCTGCAAGGCTATTCAAGTTGGCCAACAATGGAGTCCCCTAGGTATGAAGCAGCCAGGCTTTGATGCTGCAAGGCTATTCAATGGGATTCAAGTTGGCCGACAATGGAGTCCCCTAGGTATGAAGCAGCCAGGCTTTGATGCTGCAAGGCTATTCAAGTTGGCCGACAATGGAGTCCCCTAGGTATGAAGCAGCCAGGCTTTGATGCTGCAAGGCTATTCAAGTTGGCCGACAATGCAGTCCCCTAGGTATGAAGCAGCCAGGCTTTGATGCTGCAAGGCTATTCAATGGGATTCAAGTTGGCCGACAGTGGAGTCCCCTAGGTATGAAGCAGCCAGGCTTTGATGCTGCAAGGCTATTCAATGGGATTCAAGTTGGCCAACAATGGAGTCCCCTAGGTATGAAGCAGCCAGGCTTTGATGCTGCAAGGCTATTCAATGGGATTCAAGTTGGCCGACAGTGGAGTCCCCTAGGTATGAAGCAGCCAGGCTTTGATGCTGCAAGGCTATTCAATGGGATTCAAGTTGGCCGACAATGGAGTCCTCTAGGTATGAAGCAGCCAGGCTTGGATGCTGCAAGGCTATTCAATGGGATTCAAGTTGGCCGACAATGGAGTCCCCTAGGTATGAAGCAGCCAGGCTTTGATGCTGCAAGGCTATTCAATGGGATTCAAGTTGGCCGACAATGGAGTCCTCTAGGTATGAAGCAGCCAGGCTTGGATGCTGCAAGGCTATTAAAGTTGGCCGACAATGGAGTCCCCTAGGTATGAAGCAGCCAGGCTTTGATGCTGCAAGGCTATTCAATGGGATTCAAGTTGGCTGACAATGGAGTCCCCTAGGTATGAAGCAGCCAGGCTTGGATGCTGCAAGGCTATTCAATGGGATTCAAGTTGGCCAACAATGGAGTCCCCTAGGTATGAAGCAGCCAGGCTTTGATGCTGCAAGGCTATTCAAGTTGGCCAACAATTGAGTCCCCTAGGTATGAAGCAGCCAGGCTTTGATGCTGCAAGGCTATTCAATGGGATTCAAGTTGGCCGACAATGGAGTCCCCTAGGTATGAAGCAGCCAGGCTTTGATGCTGCAAGGCTATTCAAGTTGGCCGACAATGGAGTCCCCTAGGTATGAAGCAGCCAGGCTTTGATGCTGCAAGGCTATTCCATGGGATTCAAGTTAGCCGACAATGGAGTCCCCTAGGTATGAAGCAGCCAGGCTTTGATGCTGCAAGGCTATTCAATGGGATTCAAGTTGGCCGACAATGGAGTCCCCTAGGTATGAAGCAGCCAGGCTTTGATGCTGCAAGGCTATTCCATGGGATTCAAGTTAGCCGACAATGGAGTCCCCTAGGTATGAAGCAGCCAGGCTTTGATGCTGCAAGGCTATTCAATGGGATTCAAGTTGGCCGACAATGGAGTCCCCTAGGTATGAAGCAGCCAGGCTTTGATGCTGCAAGGCTATTCAATGGGATTCAAGTTGGCCGACAATGGAGTCCCCTAGGTATGAAGCAGCCAGGCTTTGATGCTGCAAGGCTATTCAATGGGATTCAAGTTGGCCGACAATGGAGTCCTCTAGGTATGAAGCAGCCAGGCTTGGATGCTGCAAGGCTATTCAATGGGATTCAAGTTGGCCGACAATGGAGTCCCCTAGGTATGAAGCAGCCAGGCTTTGATGCTGCAAGGCTATTCAAGTTGGCCAACAATGCAGTCCCCTAGGTATGAAGCAGCCAGGCTTTGATGCTGCAAGGCTATTCAATGGGATTCAAGTTGGCCGACAATGGAGTCCCCTAGGTATGAAGCAGCCAGGCTTTGATGCTGCAAGGCTATTCAAGTTGGCCAACAATGCAGTCCCCTAGGTATGAAGCAGCCAGGCTTTGATGCTGCAAGGCTATTCAATGGGATTCAAGTTGGCCGACAATGGAGTCCCCTAGGGACGAAGCAGCCAGGCTTTGATGCTGCAAGGATATTCAAGTTGGCCAACAATGGAGTCCCCTAGGTATGAAGCAGCCAGGCTTTGATGCTGCAAGGCTATTCAAGTTGGCCGACAATGGAGTCCCCTAGGTATGAAGCAGCCAGGCTTTGATGCTGCAAGGCTATTCAAGTTGGCCGACAATGGAGTCCCCTAGGTATGAAGCAGCCAGGCTTTGATGCTGCAAGGCTATTCAATGGGATTCAAGTTGGCTGACAATGGAGTCCCCTAGGTATGAAGCAGCCAGGCTTTGATGCTGCAAGGCTATTCAAGTTGGCCCACAATGGAGTCCCCTAGGTATGAAGCAGCCAGGCTTTGATGCTGCAAGGCTATTCAATGGGATTCAAGTTGGCCGACAATGGAGTCCTCTAGGTATGAAGCAGCCAGGCTTGGATGCTGCAAGGCTATTCAATGGGATTCAAGTTGGCCGACAATGGAGTCCCCTAGGTATGAAGCAGCCAGGCTTTGATGCTGCAAGGGTATTCAAGTTGGCCGACAATGGAGTCCCCTAGGTATGAAGCAGCCAGGCTTTGATGCTGCAAGGCTATTCAATGGGATTCAAGTTGGCCGACAATGGAGTCCCCTAGGTATGAAGCAGCCAGGCTTTGATGCTGCAAGGCTATTCAATGGGATTCAAGTTGGCCGACAATGGAGTCCCCTAGGTATTAAGCAGCCAGGCTTTGATGCTGCAAGGCTATTCAATGGGATTCAAGTTGGCCGACAATGGAGTCCCCTAGGTATGAAGCAGCCAGGCTTTGATGCTGCAAGGCTATTCCATGGGATTCAAGTTGGCCGACAATGGAGTCCCCTAGGTATGAAGCAGCCAGGCTTTGATGCTGCAAGGCTATTCAATGGGATTCAAGTTGGCCGACAATGGAGTCCCCTAGGTATGAAGCAGCCAGGCTTTGATGCTGCAAGGCTATTCAATGGGATTCAAGTTGGCCGACAATGGAGTCCCCTAGGTATGAAGCAGCCAGGCTTTGATGCTGCAAGGCTATTCAATGGCCAGGAATCCGCTGTGTGTGTTTGTCTCCATCCAGTGGTGAAAGGCGCGCATTGCAGGCGGAGAGAAAATGAATGGGAAGAAGCCGCTGTGTGTGTTTGTCTCCATCCAGTGGTGAAAGGCGCGCATTGCAGGCGGAGAGAAAGTGAATAGGGAAGAAGCCGCTGTGTGTGTTTGTCTCCATCCAGTGGTGAAAGGCGCGCATTGCAGGCGGAGAGAAAATGAATGGGAAGAAGCCGCTGTGTGTGTTTGTCTCCATCCAGTGGTGAAAGGCGCGCATTGCAGGCGGAGAGAAAGTGAATAGGGAAGAAGCCGCTGTGTGTGTTTGTCTCCATCCAGTGGTGAAAGGCGCGCATTGCAGGCGGACTGGAAAATTCCCCGCATTGCCGTCAATGGAGACGGAGGAGGAGGATGAGGAGGAGGAGGACGAAGGCCTCTCCATGGAATATTCTTCAAATACCCTATATACCCGGATATAAGCCGACCCGAATATAAACCGAGGCATCTAATTTTACCACAAAAAAAACCCTGGGAAATCATTGACTCCAGTATAAGCCGAGGGTGGGAAATTTCAGAAATAAAAATAGATACCAATAAAATTACATTGTGGGTGAAACGTCAGGAGAGAATGCTTCTGGAAACCAATTATTATTACTTAGATTGTACTATATTAATCATATACCACAATGTCTATAATACACCCCTAGTATGTTATATTATTAGTATTATGTCACATTTTAGTGCTAAATCAAAAGTTGCATAAGAGATGTGGGCGAAACGTCAGGAGAGAATGCTTCTAGGAAACCAATTATTATTTCTTAGATTGTACTATATTAATCATATACCACAATGTCTATAATACACCCCTAGTATGTTATATTATTAGTATTATGTCACATTTTAGTGCTAAATCAAAAGTTGCATAAGAGATGTGGGCGAAACGTCAGGAGAGAATGCTTCTGGGAAACCAATTATTTTTTCTTAGATTGTACTATATTAATCATATACCACAATGTCTATAATACACCACGAGTATATTATATTATTAGTATTATGTCACATTTTAGTGCTAAATCATAAGTTGCATAAGAGATGTGGGCGAAACGTCAGGAGAGAATGCTTCTGGGAAACCAATTATTTTTTCTTAGATTGTACTATATTAATCATATACCACAATGTCTATAATACACCACGAGTATATTATATTATTAGTATTATGTCACATTTTAGTGCTAAATCATAAGTTGCATAAGAGATGTGGGCGAAACGTCAGGAGAGAATGCTTCTGGGAAACCAATTATTTTTTCTTAGATTGTACTATATTAATCAAATACCACAATGTCTATAATACACCACGAGTATATTATATTATTAGTATTATGTCACATTTTAGTGCTAAATCATAAGTTGCATAAGAGATGTGGGCGAAACGTCAGGAGAGAATGCTTCTGGGAAACCAATTATTATTTCTTACATTGTACTATATTAATCATATACCACAATGTCTATAATACACCCCTAGTATGTTATATTATTAGTATTATGTCACATTTTAGTGCTAAATCAAAAGTTGCATAAGAGATGTGGGCGAAACGTCAGGAGAGAATGCTTCTGGGAAACCAATTATTATTTCTTACATTGTACTATATTAATCATATACCACAATGTCTATAATACACCCCTAGTATGTTATATTATTAGTATTATGTCACATTTTAGTGCTAAATCAAAAGTTGCATAAGAGATGTGGGCGAAACGTCAGGAGAGAATGCTTCTGGGAAACCAATTATTATTTCTTAGATTGTACTATATTAATCATATACCACAATGTCTATAATACACCCCTAGTATGTTATATTATTAGTATTATGTCACATTTTAGTGCTAAATCAAAAGTTGCATAAGAGATGTGGGCGAAACGTCAGGAGAGAATGCTTCTGGGAAACCAATTATTTTTTCTTAGATTGTACTATATTAATCATATACCACAATGTCTATAATACACCACGAGTATATTATATTATTAGTATTATGTCACATTTTAGTGCTAAATCATAAGTTGCATAAGAGATGTGGGCGAAACGTCAGGAGAGAATGCTTCTGGGAAACCAATTATTTTTTCTTAGATTGTACTATATTAATAATATACCACAATGTCTATAATACCCCCCTAGTATGTTATATCATTAGTATTATGTCACATTTTAGTGCTAAATCAAAAGTTGCATAAGAGATGTGGGCGAAATGTCAGGAGAGAATGCTTCTGGGAAACCAATTATTTTTTCTTAGATTGTACTATATTAATCATATACCACAATGTCTATAATACACCCCTAGTATGTTATATTATTAGTATTATGTCACATTTTAGTGCTAAATCATAAGTTGCATAAGAGATGTGGGCGAAACGTCAGGAGAGAATGCTTCTGGGAAACCAATTATTTTTTCTTAGATTGTACTATATTAATCATATACCACAATGTCTATAGTACACCACGAGTATATTATATTATTTGTATTATGTCACATTTTAGTGCTAAATCATAAGTTGCATAAGAGATGTGGGCGAAACGTCAGGAGAGAATGCTTCTGGGAAACCAATTATTTTTTCTTAGATTGTACTATATTAATCATATACCACAATGTCTATAATACACCACGAGTATATTATATTATTAGTATTATGTCACATTTTAGTGCTAAATCATAAGTTGCATAAGAGATGTGGGTGAAACGTCAGGAGAGAATGCTTCTGGGAAACCAATTATTATTTCTTACATTGTACTATATTAATCATATACCACAATGTCTATAATACACCCCTAGTATGTTATATTATTAGTATTATGTCACATTTTAGTGCTAAATCAAAAGTTGCATAAGAGATGTGGGCGAAACGTCAGGAGAGAATGCTTCTGGAAACCAATTATTATTTCTTAGATTGTACTATATTAATCATATACCACAATGTCTATAATACACCCCTAGTATGTTATATTATTAGTATTATGTCACATTTTAGTGCTAAATCAAAAGTTGCATAAGAGATGTGGGCGAAACGTCAGGAGAGAATGCTTCTGGGAAACCAATTATTTTTTCTTAGATTGTACTATATTAATCATATACCACAATGTCTATAATACACCACGAGTATATTATATTATTAGTATTATGTCACATTTTAGTGCTAAATCATAAGTTGCATAAGAGATGTGGGCGAAACGTCAGGAGAGAATGCTTCTGGGAAACCAATTATTATTTCTTACATTGTACTATATTAATAATATACCACAATATCTATAATACACCACTAGTATGTTATATTATTAGTATTATGTCACATACCAGTGCTAAATCATAAGTTGCATAAGAGATGTGGGCGAAACGTCAGGAGAGAATGCTTCTGGGAAACCAATTATTTTTTCTTAGATTGTACTATATTAATCATATACCACAATGTCTATAATACACCACGAGTATATTATATTATTAGTATTATGTCACATTTTAGTGCTAAATCATAAGTTGCATAAGAGATGTGGGCGAAACGTCAGGAGAGAATGCTTCTGGGAAACCAATTATTTTTTCTTAGATTGTACTATATTAATCATATACCACAATGTCTATAATACACCACGAGTATATTATATTATTAGTATTATGTCACATTTTAGTGCTAAATCATAAGTTGCATAAGAGATGTGGGCGAAACGTCAGGAGAGAATGCTTCTGGGAAACCAATTATTTTTTCTTAGATTGTACTATATTAATCATATACCACAATGTCTATAATACACCACGAGTATATTATATTATTAGTATTATGTCACATTTTAGTGCTAAATCATAAGTTGCATAAGAGATGTGGGTGAAACGTCAGGAGAGAATGCTTCTGGGAAACCAATTATTATTTCTTACATTGTACTATATTAATCATATACCACAATGTCTATAATACACCCCTAGTATGTTATATTATTAGTATTATGTCACATTTTAGTGCTAAATCATAAGTTGCATAAGAGATGTGGGCGAAACGTCAGGAGAGAATGCTTCTGGGAAACCAATTATTTTTTCTTAGATTGTACTATATTAATAATATACCACAATGTCTATAATACACCCCTAGTATGTTATATTATTAGTATTATGTCACATATTAGTGCTAAATCAAAAGTTGCATAAGAGATGTGGGCAAAATGCTCCGCTATGTTCCTTTTCTTCTTTTCATACCTCTATGTTCCATTTCCTCATTGCAGGAGCGCTCTTTACTTTTCATACTTCTATGTTTACTTTCTGCATTGCGGGAGCGCTCTTTACTTTTCATACCTCTATGTTCCTTTTCCGCATTGCGGGGCGCTCTTTACTTATCATACTTCTATGTTCACTTTCTGCATTGCGGGGCGCTCTTTACTTTTCATACCTCTATGTTTACTTTCTGCATTGCGGGGCGCTCTTTGCTTTTCATACTTCTATGTTCCATTTCCGCATTGCAGGGGCGCTCTTTTCATTTCATACCTCTATGTTCCTCCTATCCCGCCTTTTCCCCCCTCCGCCTCCGCTCTCTTCTCCCATTGGTTGTTGCTTGGGAGGTCCCGCCCCTTTCCCCTTCCTTCGCTCCCTCATTGGTCGAAGCGCGTCCTGGCAGATATGTAGTGCGGGGGCGTTTCCCATCGTAGCCGCAATAATACAAAATAAATAATTTTATAATATCAGAGATATATAGTCTTCGAGCTTATTAATAATCGTTACGTATGATTATGTTGTTTGAATATGAGGTCCATGGATGTGTCAGGGTTGGCGACGGAAGGGACGGGTTGCGTGATGGACCTGCCGGGACTTGGGGGCGGGGCAAGGGGCGTGGCCTGGCGCGTGAGGGCCGGGGAAGGGAACAGCCAAGATGGCGGCCGGGGTGAGTGAGGCGAGCGAAGCGCCGCTGAGGAGAACGGCAGGAAAAGGCCTTTAGATTATATTATAAATTATTGTGTTATTATTTCATATTATATTATTATCGTACATATTATGTTGCATTGCGTTTATAATATATTATATCTTTATTATTTCATATTATTATTATAGACATGATTTTGCATTATGTGGTTATTTTATATTATATTATTTTATTTTTATTATTTTGCATCCTTATATTATTTGGTTTTTATATTATTATCATTTTACATTATTATTATATTATATTATTTTGTTCTTATTTCATATTATATTTATTTCATATTTTATTATATTATTATTTGGCATCATTATTATTTTATTCTGTTATTTCATATTATTATAATACACAGTATTTTGCATTATTATGTTGTTATTATTTCATATTATTATACATATCATTTTGCATTTTTATGTTGTTATTTTATATTATATTATTTTTATTATTTTGCATCCTTATATTATTTGGTTTTTATATTATTATCATTTTGCATTATTATTATATTATATTATATTGTTCTTATTTCATATTATATTATATTTATTTCATATTTTATTATATTATTATTATTATTTTGTATCGTTATTATATTATTCTGTTATTTCATATTATTATAATTCACAGTATTTTGCATTATTATGTTATTTTATATTATTATAATATTATTATTATTTTGCATCCTTATATTATTGGTTTTTATTTTATATTTTATATTTTATTATTTTACATTCTTATATCGTTTTGTTTATATTTCATATTATATTATATTATTATTTTACATCATTATTATCTATATATATAAAAGAGTGATGGCATCAGGGCAGCGGACAAAACAACAAAACCACAGGCCCCCCAACCTCGAAATGTGACAACACAATCCATCATCCACGGCTCTAGGTTGATACAACAAAAAGAAAAGAAAAATAAAGTCCTAATTAGAGGGAGAGGAGTAATTGTTTTTATCCAATTGCTGCCAATTACAAGGCTAAGTTCTGCCCACTTGGTCTCCTAGCAACCTACTCACCCCAGGGGACAGGCACAAGAGGGCCATCCAGTTCAACTTCCTTCTACCATGCAGGAGGACACAATCCAATCACTCCTGACAGATGGCCATCCAATATCTGCACAATAATAATACACATCGATTCATAGCATCAGACAGTTAGGAGACACCCCTAAAGGCCATCCAGCCCAACCCAATTCTGCCATGCAGGACACAAGCCAAGCACTCCCAACAGATGGCCACTCAGCCTCTCAATACTAATACTAATAATAATAACATCATCATACAATCCTAAGGTTTGGAGTGACCCCTAAGGATCATCCAGATCAACTTCCTTCTACCATGCAGGAGGACACAATCCAAGCACTCCTGACAGATGGCCATCCAGCCTCTACATAATAATGATGATGATGATGATAATAATAATAATAATAATAATAATAATAGAAGCATAGAATCCAAGAGTTTGGAGAGACCCCTAAGGGCCATCCAGCCCAACCCTTTCTACTATGCAGCAGGACACAATCCAAGCATTCCCAACACATGGACAACATATAAATACTATACAATACTACACAGGGACATAGACCCCCTCTACCCTCACCACTTTCCCAGGACACAAACAACCAAATGCATACTCAACATCAAGACAACCATACAACAGACATTCAATACCACCACTACCACAACAATTTCTCACTAACACCACCAGACAACGCCACAGCAACGCGTGGCCGGGCACAGCTAGTACTATATAATTTTGTTGTTTCATACTATTATACACATGATTTTGCATTATTATGTTGTTGTTTTATATTATTATATTATTATTTTACATCATTTTTATATTTGTTCTTACGTATTGCGTATTATAATTATTATTTTGCATCATTATTATATTCTGTTATTTCGTGTTATTATAATACACAGTATTTTGCATTATTATGTTGTTATTTTATATTATTATTATATTACTATTATTTTGCATCCTTATATTATTTGGATCTTATATTATTTTATATTATTATTATTGTTTTTCATCATTATTATATTATTTTGTTCTTATTTCATATTATATTATATTATTATTATATTGCGTCGTTATTATATTATTCTGTTATTTCATATGTCCGATTTACCTACATGAGTGGGAATCGATTTGGAGGAAAAAAAATTAAATACACGTACTCCATGGACATGAAAGAAAACTGGCTGAAAGTAATGCATAGATGGTACCTAACCCCCCAAAAGATAGGATTTATGTATAAAAATACTAATAATAAATGCTGGAAATGTAAATCTCAAGTGGGCTCGTACCACCCTATGTGGTGGAGTTGTAGAAAGATGGCAAAATTTTGGACGATGATGTTAGACGAAAGTAATAAAATTCTAAACACAAACTTTGCGAAGACGCCTGAGCTCCTCCTGCTAGGGTTATATGATGAATTAGATAAGGTAGATTTAAATACAGATAAACTATTTACATTTTTTTATTACTGCAGCAAGGATGGTAATCGCAAAACAATGGAAAAGTGAGAAAGCCCCATCGAAAGATGCCTGGCTGACCAAATGGACTGAAATAAAGGATATGGACAAACTTACCTTCTGAATGAGAAAGAGCAACGGAAGAGCTATAAGAGCCACGGACTGGTCAAACTTTGAAGACTACCTTGTTACTTCAGAGAAGGGAACCAGCAAGGTTGTATTCAGATTTTCTGGGAAGTTGTAGTTTAGGTAAACATAATGAAGATTTTACTGATTGCAGTACAGTCTCCTTATCTATAGATTTGATATGCATGGTTTTACTTACTGTAGTAAACTCTCCCCTCCAAAGTGTTTGTAGGCCTCTCTATGTTCTTCGCTGCAATTCTGTGATATGTTTCTGGCCCAAATATCCGCGAAATATAAGGTTTACTTGCATCCATGGGGATCTTAGAATGGGAGGTATATGTAATAGTTTAACCCTTAAGCTCTTCCTCATTAAAAAAATTGCAGGAAAGTCTAGTTATTTTTCCCCCTCCACAAATGTCTTGCAGGCATTACATTTTTTGTTCTTTTTAAAATGTAATACAATGGTATAATTATCCCCCCCCCTCCCAAGCACATCTTCTCTGTTGGTTTCTTCTTTTCTGGGTAGGAGATATTACTTTTTGGAGCCAACCCGGGATTTTATCAGTATATTTATTGTATGTGACCTCATTTGTTTTATGATTTGTTTTATTGTTGATTGACTTGTTTTATTGATATGTTTTTATATTGTCTGATATCTGGGCTTGGCCCCATGTAAGCCGCCCTGAGTCCCTTCGGGGAGATGGGGCGGGGTATAAAACTAAAATTATTATTATTATTATTATTATTATTATTATTATTATTATTATTATTACCTTAAGAAAAGATGATAAGAACTATCTAATTGGAACATAAATGATTAGTGACAAAGATCGGAAGTCAATCCCCCCCCCCATTGCTAGTGTCTATCCCCTCTCACAATCCCTAATCCAGACACACTTGCCCTGCCCCTGCCCTCCCTTCCCTGTTCCCCTGCCGTATGTCGTCTTATGTTTTATGTTTGATGTTTTAAAAGAAACTTCTCAATAAAAATGATACAAAAAATAAAATAAAAAAATAAACTTAACCAAACCTGGCTGTTTAAACAAAATCAAATAAACATGTCATCCATAAATCAAAATAAAAACACACACTTCTTTACACCAACTTTGGTTGCAAATGTATGCAATTTCCTTGAGAAACCTCTTCCTTCCTTCCCAGGCACCATTTCTTAAACCCAGAAAGGGAAAACACACGTAGGAGCCGCCTGAATTCTCACTTCTCTGTCCTTACGGCTGAGTTACAACTCGCTGAGCTTGTTTTGATTCTGTTTCTATACAAAACGGTGGCTCCCATCATGAAATCAATAAAGTTTATTATTTCACGACGGCCAGGTTTTGGGTGTTTTTATTGGGGAGGGAAATGCAGACATTTGGCTTGTTGCGCCATTCGCCTGAAACTAAGTAAAATCTCTGGGAACGAACAGAGGATGGGAGAAGAACCGTTGCATTTTGCCCTGAGTCTGGAAACGGTCTTCCGAATGATCACAAAGGCCACCTTGGTGTAAAAGAGAGAGCTGTTTCTTTATAAAAAGGAGAGTTAAAGTGCGATAAATGCTCACTATCCCAGGCCTGCGAGTCCACAGGAATTCCAGACAGGAAACAATCAGGGCCAGCTAACGCGTTCACAACAAAGGATTCCCCCAGGCAGGAATGCAGCCAGTCTTTGAGGCTGCAAGGCCATTCAATGCTAATCAAGGCGGCCAATGGCAACATTCACACTTGCCTCCAAGACAAGAGTTCTTTCTCTCGCCCTGGACGTGATTCCACAGATAGATAAACCTCCCTTGCTTAGTTTTCCAAAATACCACACAAGCTCTGAGGATGCCTGCCATAAATGTGGGCGAAATGTCAGGAGAGAATGCTTCGGGAACATGGCCATAGTATTGTGCGGTTGCAAAGTTGCAGAGGTTGCATGGGATGGTGGGAGTTGCAGTTTGGCAAGGCACCAGCACTCTTGGGTGGAGGGGGTGAAAGGCCTTGCAAACCTCTCACTCCCAAGATTATTATTAGTAGTATTAGTATTATTTAAGATTAATACTGGATCAAAGAAATATCAATTAATATTACATTAAGTCCTAATGGCTTTTCTGTCTGTCGCCCTCCTGTGGACAGAAGAATATTGCACTTGCCTTGAAACTCTGATTCTTTGCTCTCTGCTGCCATCCAATGGTCAGGTCGGGAAGTGCAGCACAAAGGCGCCTTCAACGCTCGAGGCTGCACTTCCGCCTCTGACCATTGGATGGCAGCAGAGAGCGAAGACTCAGAATCCCAAGGCAAGTGCAATATTCTTCTGTCCACAGGAGGGCGACAAAGAGAAAAGACATAAGGAATCCCATTGATCTATCATTGAGCCATTTGGGAAATATAATTACATGACAATAGTAATACTACTAATAATAATATCCTGGGAGTTAGGGTTTTGCAAGGTCTTTCCCGTCTTCTGCCCAGGAGTGCCGGTGCCTTGTCAAACTACAACTCCCACCATCCTATACAAACCCTACAACAGCTCAATGCCATTGGAGCCTAGGAGATATAACCCCCCCTTGCTTAGTTTTCCAATAAGAATAACATAATAACAACAAAACTTTATTTCTAGACCGCCCTCTCTCCTCCAGAGGATGTACATATAATTCACTATAATTGTATATTTTTATTATATGAAATATTACTAATAATATTACAATATAGTCGTATAATATAACTCGCTGTACCCGGCCACGCGTTGCTGTGGCGTAGTCCTTAGTGGGGTTTCCTTCGTGGCATAAAGAGGATTCCCCGTAGGTAGGAAGCAGCCAGGCTTTGATGCTGCAAGGCTATTCAATGGGATTGAAGTTGGCCGACAATGGAGTCCTCTAGGTATGAAGCAGCCAGGCTTTGATGCTGCAAGGCTATTCAATGGGATTGAAGTTGGCCGACAATGGAGTCCTCTAGGTATGAAGCAGCCAGGCTTTGATGCTGCAAGGCTATTCAATGGGATTCAAGTTGGCCGACAATGGAGTCCCCTAGGTATGAAGCAGCCAGGCTTTGATGCTGCAAGGCTATTCAATGGGATTCAAGTTGGCCGACAATGGAGTCCCCTAGGTATGAAGCAGCCAGGCTTTGATGCTGCAAGGCTATTCAATGGGATTTAAGTTGGCCGACAATGGAGTCCCCTAGGTATGAAGCAGCCAGGCTTTGATGCTGCAAGGCTATTCAATGGGATTCAAGTTGGCCGACAATGGAGTCCCCTAGGTATGAAGCAGCCAGGCTTTGATGCTGCAAGGCTATTCAATGGGATTCAAGTTGGCCGACAATGGAGTCCCCTAGGTATGAAGCAGCCAGGCTTTGATGCTGCAAGGCTATTCAATGGGATTCAAGTTGGCCGACAATGGAGTCCCCTAGGTATGAAGCAGCCAGGCTTTGATGCTGCAAGGCTATTCAATGGCCAGGAATCCGCTGTGTGTGTTTGTCTCCATCCAGTGGTGAAAGGCGCGCATTGCGGGCGGAGAGAAAGTGAATAGGGAATAAGCCGCTGTGTGTGTTTGTCTCCATCCAGTGGTGAAAGGCGCGCATTGCAGGCGGAGAGAAAATGAATGGGAAGAAGCCGCTGTGTGTGTTTGTCTCCATCCAGTGGTGAAAGGCGCGCATTGCAGGCGGACTGGAAAATTCCCCGCATTGCCGTCAATGGAGACGGAGGAGGAGGATGAGGAGGAGGAGGATGAGGACGAAGGCCTCTCCATGGAATATTCTTCAAATACCCTATATACCCGGATATAAGCCGACCCGAATATAAACCGAGGCATCTAATTTTACCACAAAAAAACCCTGGGAAATCATTGACTCCAGTATAAGCCGAGGGTGGGAAATTTCAGAAATAAAAATAGATACCAATAAAATTACATTGTGGGTGAAACGTCAGGAGAGAATGCTTCTGGAAACCAATTATTATTACTTAGATTGTACTATATTAATCATATACCACAATGTCTATAATACACCCCTAGTATGTTATATTATTAGTATTATGTCACATTTTAGTGCTAAATCATAAGTTGCATAAGAGATGTGGGCGAAACGTCAGGAGAGAATGCTTCTGGGAAACCAATTATTATTTCTTAGATTGTACTATATTAATCATATACCACAATGTCTATAATACACCCCTAGTATGTTATATTATTAGTATTATGTCACATTTTAGTGCTAAATCAAAAGTTGCATAAGAGATGTGGGCGAAACGTCAGGAGAGAATGCTTCTGGGAAACCAATTATTTTTTCTTAGACTGTACTATATTAATCATATACCACAATGTCTATAATACACCACGAGTATATTATATTATTAGTATTATGTCACATTTTAGTGCTAAATCATAAGTTGCATAAGAGATGTGGGCGAAACGTCAGGAGAGAATGCTTCTGGGAAACCAATTATGATTTCTTAGATTGTACTATATTAATAATATACCACAATATCTATAATACACCACTAGTATGTTATATTATTAGTATTATGTCACATACCAGTGCTAAATCATAAGTTGCATAAGAGATGTGGGCGAAACGTCAGGAGAGAATGCTTCTGGGAAACCAATTGTTTTTTCTTAGATTGTACTATATTAATCATATACCACAATGTCTATAATACACCACGAGTATATTATATTATTAGTATTATGTCACATTTTAGTGCTAAATCATAAGTTGCATAAGAGATGTGGGCGAAACGTCAGGAGAGAATGCTTCTGGGAAACCAATTATTTTTTCTTAGATTGTACTATATTAATCATATACCACAATGTCTATAATACACCACGAGTATATTATATTATTAGTATTATGTCACATTTTAGTGCTAAATCATAAGTTGCATAAGAGATGTGGGCGAAACGTCAGGAGAGAATGCTTCTGGGAAACCAATTATTATTTCTTAGATTGTACTATATTAATCATATACCACAATGTCTATAATACACCCCTAGTATGTTATATTATTAGTATTATGTCACATTTTAGTGCTAAATCAAAAGTTGCATAAGAGATGTGGGCGAAACGTCAGGAGAGAATGCTTCTGGGAAACCAATTATTATTTCTTAGATTGTACTATATTAATCATATACCACAATGTCTATAATACACCCCTAGTATGTTATATTATTAGTATTATGTCACATTTTAGTGCTAAATCAAAAGTTGCATAAGAGATGTGGGCGAAACGTCAGGAGAGAATGCTTCTGGGAAACCAATTATTTTTTCTTAGATTGTACTATATTAATCATATACCACAATGTCTATAATACACCACGAGTATATTATATTATTAGTATTATGTCACATTTTAGTGCTAAATCATAAGTTGCATAAGAGATGTGGGCGAAACGTCAGGAGAGAATGCTTCTGGGAAACCAATTATGATTTCTTAGATTGTACTATATTAATAATATACCACAATATCTATAATACACCCCTAGTATGTTATATTATTAGTATTATGTCACATTTTAGTGCTAAATCAAAAGTTGCATAAGAGATGTGGGCGAAACGTCAGGAGAGAATGCTTCTGGGAAACCAATTATTATTTCTTAGATTGTACTATATTAATCATATACCACAATGTCTATAATACACCACGAGTATATTATATTATTAGTATTATGTCACATTTTAGTGCTAAATCATAAGTTGCATAAGAGATGTGGTCGAAACGTCAGGAGAGAATGCTTCTGGGAAACCAATTATTATTTCTTACATTGTACTATATTAATCATATACCACAATGTCTATAATACACCCCTAGTATGTTATATTATTAGTATTATGTCACATTTTAGTGCTAAATCATAAGTTGCATAAGAGATGTGGGCGAAACGTCAGGAGAGAATGCTTCTGGGAAACCAATTATTTTTTCTTAGATTGTACTATATTAATAATATACCACAATGTCTATAATACACCCCTAGTATGTTATATTATTAGTATTATGTAACATATTAGTGCTAAATCATAAGTTGCATAAGAGATGTGGGCGAAATGTCAGGAGAGAATGCTTCTGGGAAACCAATTATTATTTCTTAGATTGTACTATATTAATCATATACCACAATGTCTATAATACACCCCTAGTATGTTATATCATTAGTATTATGTCACATACCAGTGCTAAATCATAAGTTGCATAAGAGATGTGGGCGAAACGTCAGGAGAGAATGCTTCTGGGAAACCAATTATTATTTCTTAGATTGTACTATATTAATCATATACCACAATGTCTATAATACACCCCTAGTATGTTATATCATTAGTATTATGTCACATACCAGTGCTAAATCATAAGTTGCATAAGAGATGTGGGCGAAACGTCAGGAGAGAATGCTTCTGGGAAACCAATTATTTTTTCTTAGATTGTACTATATTAATCATATACCACAATGTCTATAATACACCACGAGTATATTATATTATTAGTATTATGTCACATTTTAGTGCTAAATCATAAGTTGCATAAGAGATGTGGGCGAAACGTCAGGAGAGAATGCTTCTGGGAAACCAATTATGATTTCTTAGATTGTACTATATTAATAATATACCACAATATCTATAATGCACCACTAGTATGTTATATTATTAGTATTATGTCACATTTTAGTGCTAAATCAAAAGTTGCATAAGAGATGTGGGCGAAATGTCAGGAGAGAATGCTTCTGGGAAACCAATTGTTTTTTCTTAGATTGTACTATATTAATCATATACCACAATGTCTATAATACACCCCTAGTATGTTATATCATTAGTATTATGTCACATACCAGTGCTAAATCATAAGTTGCATAAGAGATGTGGGCGAAACGTCAGGAGAGAATGCTTCTGGGAAACCAATTATTATTTCTTAGATTGTACTATATTAATCATATACCACAATGTCTATAATACACCACGAGTATATTATATTATTAGTATTATGTCACATTTTAGTGCTAAATCAAAAGTTGCATAAGAGATGTGGGCGAAATGTCAGGAGAGAATGCTTCTGGGAAACCAATTATTTTTTCTTAGATTGTACTATATTAATCATATACCACAATGTCTATAATACACCACGAGTATATTATATTATTAGTATTATGTCACATTTTAGTGCTAAATCATAAGTTGCATAAGAGATGTAGGCGAAACGTCAGGAGAGAATGCTTCTGGGAAACCAATTATGATTTCTTAGATTGTACTATATTAATAATATACCACAATATCTATAATACACCACTAGTATGTTATATTATTAGTATTATGTCACATACCAGTGCTAAATCATAAGTTGCATAAGAGATGTGGGCGAAACGTCAGGAGAGAATGCTTCTGGGAAACCAATTATTATTTCTTACATTGTACTATATTAATCATATACCACAATATATATAATGCACCACTAGTATGTTATATTATTAGTATTATGTCACATACCAGTGCTAAATCATAAGTTGCATAAGAGATGTGGGCGAAACGTCAGGAGAGAATGCTTCTGGGAAACCAATTGTTTTTTCTTAGATTGTACTATATTAATCATATACCACAATGTCTATAATACACCCCTAGTATGTTATATCATTAGTATTATGTCACATACCAGTGCTAAATCATAAGTTGCATAAGAGATGTGGGCGAAACGTCAGGAGAGAATGCTTCTGGGAAACCAATTTGATTTGACAGAAAAAGCAGTTCAATACGCAGTAATGTTATGTTGTCATTACTTTATGAATTTAGCACCAAAATATCACGATATATTGAAAACGTTGACTATAAAAATGTGTTGGATAATCCTGAACGTTGGATAAGTGAGACTACTGTATCTATTTTAGATGACAACGGAGTGCGCATGCGTCGAGCCGCTCCCTGCTTTCCCGCCTGTGACGTGCGGGAGAATCGTCCAATCGGGCGGCGGCAGAGGGAGGAGGGGTGGGACCATGGCCGAAAAGGCGGCCGTGGTGGAGGCGGGGCTTCTTCTTGGCGCCTCAGCCGTGAATTTACCTCAGGAAACGGGGCCTCGTTTGGCGCCCAGTTGAAGAGTTGAAAGAGGAGAGAGACGCCTTTCCTTTGGGGAGTCACTTTTACCTCAGGAAAGGCTTTTCTTCCCGTCCAGAGGACCCTCTCTCTCCCACTCGATTTTAGGTTGGTTTCCTTGTTGTTTTGGGGGTTCTTTCATTCCCTCAGGAATCCCCTCAAAAGTGAAATACAAAGAGGAGGAAAGGCCTGCTTTATTATATTACTCTGGTCTTAAATTTTCAAAAACGGCCTCAAATAGCACCAGGTCTTTCTCCAGATAAAGGTGGATAAAGGCTTTGTGAAACAGAAAGAAGGAAACTATTTCGTTGATTAAGACTTCCATGAGGTTTTGCCTCAGAAATCACCTCGTCACAAAGCCTTTCTCTAGGAAGAGAGAAGATACAGTTGGAAACAATGTTCACTGAAATATTTACAAAATCATTAAAGTATTGACAAACATAATCATAAAAAATATTTGCAGAAACATTTGCCCAAAATAAGCAAAGTATTTGGGGAAAAATATTCATAAAAATATTCACAAACGTATTCAGAAAAAAAACAATCATGGAAACATTCACAAACATTGAAATAAAATATTCACCCAAAAAATCATACAAATATTTGTGGAAACATTTGCCAAAAATAAGCAAAATACTCAGAAAAAATATTCACAAATACAGTAGAGTCTCACTTATCCAACACTCGCTTATCCAACGTTCTGGATTATCCAACGCATTTTTGTAGTCCATGTTTTCAATAAATCCTGATATTTAGGTGCTAAATTCGTAAATACAGTAATTACTACATAGTATTACTGCATATTGAACGACTTTTTCTGTCAAATTTGTTGTATAACATAATGTTTTGGTGCTTAATTTGTAAAATCATAAACTAATTTAATGTTGAATAGGCTTTTCCTTAATCTCTCCTTATTATCCAACATATTCGCTTATCCAACGTTCTGTCGGCCCGTTTACGTTGGATAAGCGGGACTCTACTGTAATGCCTGCTTTATTGATGAATAGTTTATTATTCTATCACCTCAAAAATGACAAAACTTTTGTCCAGAGAAAGACAAAGAACAACATTTTTGGAAATTTACACCATTTGATTTATTTCCAGCCTTAAGACCCACAAAGGGCCATAAAGAGCCAGGTGGCTTTACTCTGAGCCATAAGTTTTACCTCAGAATATGTTTTTTCTGTCATCTGGAGAACTTCTTTTCACTTTATTCATGTATGTTTCCTTATTATTTCAGAAATTTCTTTATCAAACCTTTACCTCAGAAAAGCCTTGTGAAATAGAAAGAAGAAAATGCCAATTTTATTTATTAAGAGATTGTCACCTCAGACTTTACCTCAGAAATGGCCAAGCCTTGTGAAACGGAAGGGAGAAACAAAGGCAAAACTTTTGAAAATTAGCACAGCTTTTTCTGAAGGGACCAGGTGAATATTGTTGCATTTTATTTATTATAATCTGAAATAATAATTGGTTTCCAGAAGCATTCTCTCCTGACGTTTCGCCCACATCTATGGCAGGAAACCATAGATTGCTGGTGAAGTTTTTATATACAGTAGAGTCTCACTTATCCAACGTAAACGGGCCGGCAGAACGTTGGATAAGCGAATATGTTGGATAATAAGGAGGGATTAAGGAAAAGCCTATTAAACATCAAAATAGGTTATGATTTTACAAATTAAGCCCCAAAACATCACGTTTTACAACAAATTTGACAGAAAAAGTACAGTAGAGTCTCACTTATCCAACACAAACAGGCCGGCAGAACGTTGGATAAGCGAATATGTTGGATAATGAGGAGGGATTAAGGAAAAGCCTATTAAACATCAAAATAGGTTATGATTTTACAAATGAAGCCCCAAAACATCACGTTTTACAACAAATTTGACAGAAAAAGTACAGTAGAGTCTCACTTATCCAACACAAACAGGCCGGCAGAACGTTGGATAAGCGAATATGTTGGATAATGAGGAGGGATTAAGGAAAAGCCTATTAAACATCAAAATAGGTTATGATTTTACAAATGAAGCCCCAAAACATCATGTTTTACAACAAATTTGACAGAAAAAGTACAGTAGAGTCTCACTTATCCAACACAAACGGGCCGACGGAACGTTGGATAAGCGAATATGTTGGATAATGAGGAGAGATTAAGAAAAAACCTATTAAACATCAAAATAGGTTATGATTTTACAAATTAAGCCCCAAAACATCACGTTTTACAACAAATTTGACAGAAAAAGTACAGTAGAGTCTCACTTATCCAACACAAACAGGCCGGCAGAACGTTGGATAAGCGAATATGTTGGATAATGAGGAGGGATTAAGGAAAAGCCTATTAAACATCAAAATAGGTTATGATTTTACAAATTAAGCCCCAAAACATCACGTTTTACAACAAATTTGACAGAAAAAGTACAGTAGAGTCTCACTTATCCAACATAAACGGGCCGGCAGAACGTTGGATAAGCGAATATGTTGGATAATGAGGAGGGATTAAGGAAAAGCCTATTAAACATCAAAATAGGTTATGATTTTACAAATTAAGCCCCAAAACATCACGTTTTACAACAAATTTGACAGAAAAAGTACAGTAGAGTCTCACTTATCCAACATAAACCGGCTGGCAGAACGTTGGATAAGCGAATATGTTGGATAATAAGGAGGGATTAAGGAAAAGCCTATTAAACATCAAAATAGGTTATGATTTTACAAATTAAGCACCAAAACATCATGTTTTACAACAAATTTGACAGAAAAAGTACAGTAGAGTCTCACTTATCCAACACAAACGGGCCGACAGAACGTTGGATAAGCGAATATGTTGGATAATGAGGAGGGATTAAGGAAAAGCCTATTAAACATCAAAATAGGTTATGATTTTACAAATTAAGCCCCAAAACATCACGTTTTACAACAAATTTGACAGAAAAAGTACAGTAGAGTCTCACTTATCCAACACAAACAGGCCGGCAGAACGTTGGATAAGCGAATATGTTGGATAATGAGGAGGGATTAAGGAAAAGCCTATTAAACATCAAAATAGGTTATGATTTTACAAATTAAGCCCCAAAGCATCATGTTTTACAACAAATTTGACAGAAAAAGTACAGTAGAGTCTCACTTATCCAACACAAACGGGCCGACAGAACGTTGGATAAGCGAATATGTTGGATAATGAGGAGAGATTAAGGAAAAGCCTATTAAACATCAAAATAGGTTATGATTTTACAAATTAAGCCCCAAAACATCACGTTTTACAACAAATTTGACAGAAAAAGCAGTTCAATACGCAGTAATGTTATGTTGTCATTACTTTATGAATTTAGCACCAAAATATCACGATATATTGAAAACGTTGACTATAAAAATGTGTTGGATAATCCAGAACGTTGGATAAGTGAGACTACTGTATCTAGTTTAGATGACAACGGAGTGCGCATGCGTCGAGCCGCTCCCTGCTTTCCCGCCCAAATGGGCGAAGCCCTCTCTGAGCCTGTGACGTGCGGGAGAATCGTCCAATCGGGCGGCGGCAGAGGGAGGAGGGGTGGGACCATGGCCGAAAAGGCGGCCGTGGTGGAGGCGGGGCTTCTTCTTGGCGCCTCAGCCGTGAATTTACCTCAGGAAACGGGGCCTCGTTTGGCGCCCAGTTGAAGAGTTGAAAGAGGAGAGAGACGCCTTTCCTTTGGGGAGTCACTTTTACCTCAGGAAAGGCTTTTCTTCCCGTCCAGAGGACCCTCTCTCTCCCACTCGGTTTTAGGTTGGTTTCCTTGTTGTTTTGGGGGTTCTTTCATTCCCTCAGGAATCCCCTCAAAAGTGAAATACAAAGAGGAGGAAAGGCCTGCTTTATTATATTACTCTGGTCTTAAATTTTCAAAAACGGCCTCAAATAGCACCAGGTCTTTCTCCAGATAAAGGTGGATAAAGGCTTTGTGAAACAGAAAGAAGGAAACTATTTCGTTGATTAAGACTTCCATGAGGTTTTGCCTCAGAAATCACCTCGTCACAAAGCCTTTCTCTAGGAAGAGAGAAGATACAGTTGGAAACAATGTTCACTGAAATATTTACAAAATCATTAAAGTATTGACAAACATAATCATAAAAAATATTTGCAGAAACATTTGCCCAAAATAAGCAAAGTATTTGGGGAAAAATATTCATAAAAATATTCACAAACGTATTCAGAAAAAAAACAATCATGGAAACATTCACAAACATTGAAATAAAATATTCACCCAAAAAATCATACAAATATTTGTGGAAACATTTGCCAAAAATAAGCAAAATACTCAGAAAAAATATTCACAAATACAGTAGAGTCTCACTTATCCAACACTCGCTTATCCAACGTTCTGGATTATCCAACGCATTTTTGTAGTCCATGTTTTCAATAAATCCTGATATTTAGGTGCTAAATTCGTAAATACAGTAATTACTACATAGTATTACTGCATATTGAACGACTTTCTGTCAAATTTGTTGTATAACATAATGTTTTGGTGCTTAATTTGTAAAATCATAAACTAATTTAATGTTGAATAGGCTTTTCCTTAATCTCTCCTTATTATCCAACATATTCGCTTATCCAACGTTCTGTCGGCCCGTTTACGTTGGATAAGCGGGACTCTACTGTAATACCTGCTTTATTGATGAATAGTTTATTATTCTATCACCTCAAAAATGACAAAACTTTTGTCCAGAGAAAGACAAAGAACAACATTTTTGGAAATTTACACCATTTGATTTATTTCCCGCCTTAAGACCCACAAAGGGCCATAAAGAGCCAGGTGGCTTTACTCTGAGCCATAAGTTTTACCTCAGAATATGTTTTTTCTGTCATCTGGAGAACTTCTTTTCACTTTATTCATGTATGTTTCCTTATTATTTCAGAAATTTCTTTATCGAACCTTTACCTCAGAAAAGCCTTGTGAAATAGAAAGAAGAAAATGCCAATTTTATTTATTAAGAGATGGTCATCTCAGACTTTACCTCAGAAATGGCCAAGCCTTGTGAAACGGAAGGGAGAAACAAAGGCAAAACTTTTGAAAATTAGCACAGCTTTTTCTGAAGGGACCAGGTGAATATTGTTGCATTTTATTTATTATAATCTGAAATAATAATTGGTTTCCAGAAGCATTCTCTCCTGACGTTTCGCCCACATCTATGGCAGGAAACCATAGATTGCTGGTGAAGTTTTTATATATCTGCCAAATGTCCAGGGTGGGAGAAAGAACTCTTGTCTGTTGGAGGCCAATGTGAATGCTGCTATTGGCCACCTTGATTAGCATTGAATGGCCTGCAGTTTCAAGGCCTGGCTGCTTCCTGCCTGGGGGAATCCTGTGTTTGGAGGTGTTAGCTGGCCCTGCTTTTTGAGGTGGCAGCCCAGAAACTCACAACAACCCAGTGATTCCGGCCATGAAAGCCTTTGACAACACATGGCAACATTTTTGAAAATTCACACAGCTTTCCAGAGGAAATGAGTAGAATAATAATTGCATTTTTTTTACCAATCTGATTTATTTCCAGCCTTAAGACCCATAACATGCTATGCTGAAAATTATATATATATATATATATATATATATATATATATATATATATATATAAAAATAATTTTGTATATAATGGACAATATAATATATTATAATCTAATGAATATACATATAATATTGATAGTAATATTGTAATGTAATACAATTTAATAATAAAACAATGATATTGATTATATATTATATATATTATATATAATTATATATGTACATACAAAGTATTATATTAGCATACACAATAATAGCATTATATATTACTATATTGTACTATACCATCATACTGTAATATTATTAGAAATATTACATGTAATATATAAAATAATTAATATTATATTTCATTAGTATTTGAATTATATTGTATTACATTATAATATTCTCAATATTATATTTATATTCAATATATTATATTATGATATATCATTGTCTATTATATTGTATATTATATACAATATACTATATATACACAATACATATTATATTATTAGCATAGCATGTTACGGGAGACAAGATGGGAACTGTCTTCCTGGCCTTGCAAAATAGAAAGAAGACAATGCCTGTTTTTTTTTTCTGAAAGCTTTCTTCCCACTCACTCTTCTCCCAGCGCTGAATTCAAGTCAAAGGGAAGAAAGGGAAGAAACAAAAGGTCGAAGAGACAGAAGACAGAAGATGCTTGAAGACACTCTCGCAAGGACACCGCCCGCCCCCCAAAAAAGGTCATTGTCAGGGTAATGGGTGTCAGGCTAGGCATTTCATGTCTATCTTTGCAATAAAAAACAGGCTACCTGTGTGCTAGGCTTTTGCATGAAGAACACGGTTCCCCTCGTGTGTGGCATCGAAGGTTCCCACTCGGGAACGGACGGGTCCTCCCTTTGTTCTAGGCAGATGATGGGGGTTTTCCTATACAAGCCGTAGGGGCCACAGCTTGGGGGGCAGCGGGGGGCCCGGCCCTGGCACCGCGGGGAGCAGCACACCTTACGGGCATTTTAAAAGCTCCCTTAAACTTAGACAGTGGCTAGCAATAAAAATATTAATACCTTAACTCACCTACTAACCCTACTAACACCATTCTAACTAGGGCAGGCTGGCCTTTTAAATAGGACTGTGTTTTGCCTGCTGGCAAGAACCAAGCTGGGAGGGAAGGGGGCCTCCTGGCCCCCCATAGAAGGGCTCCCCTAGAAGGACATTCAAAAGGCCCGCAAGGTGTCCTGAGAGCAGCCCCTGGGGCCCTCAGTGTGCCCCCCACGGTGCCAGGGCTGGGCCCCCCGCTCTCCCCCAACCCATGACCCCTGCCGCCTGTATCTCGTCCGCCCAGGGCCAACGGACGCCCCCTCCCTCCCCGGGCGGAGCTTCGGCGCCACACACAAGGGGAGGCCAGCCGTGGCCGCCAGAACATGGCCAACCTGGTTTTGGACTGCAAACATAGGCATGTAGGGACCCCCTTTTATTTATGTAAGGCCACCCACCCAGGGGACCTGGTTAAAGGGGATCCTCTATTCTTAAAGTAAGGCCTATAGAGATCTCCTATCCAGAAACTAAGGCGGCTTGGCCTATAGAGATCCCCTTTTGTTAAACTAAGGTGGCCTGGCCTATAGAGATCTCTTGTTGTTAAACTAAGGTGGCCTGGCCTATAGAGATCTCTTGTTGTTAAACTAAGGTGGCCTGGCCTATAGAGATCTCTTGTTGTTAAACTAAGGTGGCCTGGCCTATAGGGATCTCTTGTTGTTAAACTAAGGTGGCCTGGCCTATAGGGATCCCCTTTTGTTAAACTAAGGTGGCCTGGCCTATAGAGATCCCCTTTTGTTAAACTAAGGTGGCCTGGCCTATAGAGATCCCCTTTTGTTAAACTAAGGTGGCCTGGCCTATAGAGATCCCCTTTTGTTAAACTAAGGTGGCCTGGCCTATAGAGATCCCCTTTTGTTAAACTAAGGTGGCCTGGCCTATAGAGATCTCTTGTTGTTAAACTAAGGTGGCCTGGCCTATAGAGATCTCTTGTTGTTAAACTAAGGTGGCCTGGCCTATAGAGATCTCTTGTTGTTAAACTAAGGTGGCCTGGCCTATAGAGATCTCTTGTTGTTAAACTAAGGTGGCCTGGCCTATAGAGATCTCTTGTTGTTAAACTAAGGTGGCCTGGCCTATAGAGATCTCCTATTCTTTAAGGTAACGCCAGGCGATGTGGAGATCCCTGGTTCTTTTAACCCTTAAGGCCAACCGTGGGGAGATCCCTGGTTCTTTTAACCCTTAAGGCCAACCGTGGGGAGATCCCTGGTTCTTTTAACCCTTAAGGCCAACCGTGGGGAGATCCCTGGTTCTTTTAACCCTTAAGGCCAACCGTGGGGAGATCCCTGGTTCTTTTAACCCTTAAGGCCAACCGTGGGGAGATCCCTGGTTCTTTTAACCCTTAAGGCCAACCGTGGGGAGATCCCTGGTTCTTTTAACCCTTAAGGCCAACCGTGGGGAGATCCCTGGTTCTTTTAACCCTTAAGGCCAACCGTGGGGAGATCCCTGGTTCTTTTAACCCTTAAGGCCAACCGTGGGGAGATCCCTGGTTCTTTTAACCCTTAAGGCCAACCGTGGGGAGATCCCTGGTTCTTTTAACCCTTAAGGCCAACCGTGGGGAGATCCCTGGTTCTTTTAACCCTTAAGGCCAACCGTGGGGAGATCCCTGGTTCTTTTAACCCTTAAGGCCTGCCTGGGGAGATATCCTATTCTTTTTTCATGAAAAGTCGGGTATAGACCTTCTCTTTTCTCTCCCGTTTCATGTGCCTGGACTCCCGGAGGGCTCCTGCCGGACACCGTCTCCCATCGGCCGAGAGGGATCCTTCCTGTTTGGAAAGCATCTGCTACACAGGTAAAAAGAAGATTCCGGGAAGGAGATTCCTACAGCGGAGCCCTAAAGCCAGGTGAGACGTTCCTTCCAACCTCCACGGCTGCTTTGCACACACACACATGACACACACATGACACACACACACACGCATATACAGCTGGGGGCCCTCAGGGACTCTCCCCCCAATAGATCGGGGACTCCCACTCCGGCAATTGGCCATTGGAAATGCCTTGAAGCAGTTTGGGGCTTCCGGCCAAGCGCTCGCAAAGAGAACCCATTCAAGGTATACGTGGAGCCCCTTTTATTTATTATTTATTGACAGCATTTCTATTCCGCCCTTCTTTCTCACCCCAAAGGGGACTCAGGGCGGATCACATGACACATATAGGCAAACATTCAGTGCCTTTTAACATAGAACAAAGACAAACAAACATAAGCTCCGAGCGGGTCTCGAACTCATGACCTCCTGGTCAGAGTGATTCATTGCAGTTATAATTGCAGCTGGCTTGCTCTCCCGCCTGCGCCACAGCCCGGGCCAACCTTGATAAAAAGGGCCTGGCACGTGGAAAACTCTATTTGTAAGGCAAACCCTCGTTAAAGGAGGTTTGCAATTAATTTAAAACCAGGCTTCTGAGGGACCCGCTGCGTTTAAAGCCAAACCTAGCAGGTGGGAACCTCTCTTGTTGGATAAAGGAGATCCCCTCTGGTTAACGTAAGGGGAGGGACCCTCCATTTTTAATAGGATGCCTGGCAGAATCTTAACCTCAATGCAGGCCTATGGGGTCCAGCCTTATTCTCAATGACTGCATAGCCAGGCATGAAGGGACCCCATATTATTAATTTGAAGCCTGGTAAAAAGAGATTTATGTATTTATTTATTTACTACATTTATACCCCGCCCTCTTTTCCCTTAAAGGGGACTCAGAGCGGCTTACAAGTTATATTTATATACACTATCTCATTAGCATAGCACAATATTAGCATTATATATTACTACATTGCACTATACCACTATATAGAAATATTGTTAGCAATATTACATTTAAAATATAATATGTAATTAATATTATTGTATCATTGTTAGTATTATATTGCTTAATTTATTTATTTATTTATTTATTAGATTTATATGCTGCCCTTCTCACCCCGAAGGGGACTCAGAACGGCTTAAAAATTAAATTTACATACAATATTATATTATTAGCATAGTACAATACTGGCAATAAATTACTATATTGTACTATATCAATATATGGTAGTATTATTAGTAATATTACATGCAAAATATAATATATAATTAATATTATTATATTGTATTATTAGTATATCGTATTACAATATAATATTATGAATATATGTATATACAATATGTTGTAATTATTATATATTAAATTTTATATATATATATATATATATATATATATACACACACACACACACAGTAGAGTCTCATTTATCCAACATAAACGGGCCAGCAGAATGTTGGATAAGCGAATATGTTGGATAATAAGGAGGGATTAAGGAAAAGCCTATTAAACATCAAATTAGTTTATGATTTTACAAATTAAGCACCAAATCATCATGTTATACAACAAATTTCACAAAAAAAGTAGTTCAATATGCAGTAATGCTATGTAGTAATTACTGTATTTATGAATTTAGTACCAAAAAATCATGATGTCTTGAAAACATTGTCTACAAAAATGCGTTGGATAAGCGAGTGTTGGATAAGTGAGACTCTACTGTATATAAAAATTAGAATAGCATGTTATTAGGGGAGGAGCATCTTAATTATTAGATGTCAGTATTAGTCATTAGATGTTAATATTAGTTATTCATATTAGTATCAATATTACATTAATATACAATAGAGCAGGGGTCCCCAAACTAAGGCCCGTGTGCGGGATGCGGCCCATCGAAGCCATTTATCCGGCCCCCACAGCACAACCCTTATTATTATTATTATTATTATTATTATTATTATTAGCATTGAGGCTGGGTGGCCATCTGTCAGGGGTGCTTTGCTTGTGCTTTCGGTGCACAAAGGCAGAAAGGGATTGGACTCAATGGCCAACCCTTCCAACCCTCATTATTATTATTATTATTATTATTTATTATTATTATTATTGCTTGGTGGCCAACTATAGTCTGGCCCTGCAATGGTCTGAAGGATCGTGAACTGGCTCCCTGTTTAAAAGGTTTGGGGACCCCTGCAATAGAGTATATTATTATCCTAGCACAATGTTATTATGTTATATAGTAGTATGTATGTTCATATTATTTATTCATATTAGTATCAATATGACATTAATATACAATAGAGTATATTATTATCCTAGCACAATATTCATATGTTCTATAGTAGTATGTTGTTGCTAGGGGGAGGGGCCCCCCACTGATGGGGAGGGCCCCCCCACTGAGATCCCCTGTCATTAATGTTAGACCAGGCATTTAACGCCTACCTTTGCATTCAAGAGCAGGCTCCTAGGCCTTTGCATTCAAGAGCAGTGCGCTAGGCCTTTGCGCAAGGAACACCACCCACGGCTCCCCTTGTGCGTGGCGTTGAGGCCCCACTCGGTGACGGACGGGTCCTCCCTTTGCCCTGGGCAGGTCGTGGGGGGGGGGGTCTCCCTGCACAGGCAGGGGGTCACGGCTGGGGGGAGAGCGGGGGCCCGGCCTTGGCACCCCCCTGGGGACCCGAGGGGCCGCTCTCAGCCCACGTCACGGGCATTTTAAAACGTCCCCGGGATGTAGTAGCTCAGATTAATCCCTGCACTAACCGCTAACCCTACTAACCCAGTTCTAACCCGGGCAGGCTAGGCTTTTAAATAGGACTGTTTTTGCCTGTTGGCAAGAACCAAGTGGGAGGGGGCCTCCGGGCCTCCCGTGGGAAGAAGGGCTCCGGCCCCCCCGGCCCCCCGGCCCCTGCCCTGTGCTGGGAGCCCCCCGCCCGGGCCCCCAGAGGCCTCCCTGTGGTACCGGGCTTGGCCCCCATCCGCTCTGCCCCCATCCGACGGCCTAGGAAAGCCCCCCACCATCCGCCCAGGGCCAACGGACGGCCCTCCCTCCCTCCCAGGGGCAGCCGCGTTCCTCACGCAAAGGTCTGGCGCACGGGAGCCTGTTTCTGAATGCAAACGTGGGGCCCAGGACCCCCCCCCCCCTTGTCTCCGTGCAGGGCCACCCCCCCAGGGACCCCCACAAATGCCTGGTGACAGGGGATCCTCTCCTCTTAGCAGGAGGAAAAGCCACGTGCGTAAAGCGGTGCCTTTGCTCCTGTCGTTCCCAAGAGCCCCCCAAAAGCGAGATGCTCCCCTGGGTTCAGCCCTCCTGACCCCTGTCTTCTCCCTTGTTCCATGTCTCCAAAATCCCCGAGGGAGGGGCTCCTCCTGGACAAGAGCCAAGGACGGAAGGACGGACGGACGGACGGACGGAGATCCCAGAGAGAGAGCGGAGAGCAGGACGCCTTGCCTTTTCGGAGCTGCTGAGGTCGACCCCTTTCCAACGAGGTCAGCTTTCAAGAATAAAACTCTTCCCAAAAAAGTGTGTTCTGGTTATTATTCAAAGGCACAACGTTAAATATTTGACAGCATTAAACATCTAGATTACAGGACAGTTTATGTTACTGCATTTTATACACCTGACCTTGTTTTTACAAATAAAGTACCTGTATAATTTTTGCCTCTCTATATATATATTGTACTATGCTCAGACTCATTGTTCTGATATGCTGTTATATGGTTTAATTGTTTATATTGTTTATATTTTTAATGTATGACTGTTTATTACATGTGACATTGGGCTTGTTTCCCATGTGAGCCACCCCGAGTCCTCCTGGGGGAGATGGGAGCGGGAATATAAAAATAAAGTATTATTTTGTATTATTATTATTATTATTTATAATATTTATTATATATAATTTTCTTGCACCCCAAGTACCTCTGGCAAGTGCCAAAGAGTATTTAACTCTGCCTACATGGCACTAAAGTGTATTTATATGTTGATTGTTCCTATTGATTTTATGTTATGTTTTTTTTTTGCTTTGTATAATAAGGCATTGAATTTTTGCCTTAATAATAATAATTTTATGAATGTTTTAATGTCACTGAATTTTAAATTGAATTGAAATGTCATTGTAATTGTTTATATGTGTATTTTCTATTTGTAAGCCACCCTGAGTCTCCCCTTATTGGGTGAGAAGGTTTGGGAAGAAATACTGTCATAAATAAATAAATAAATATTCTGTGTCCAGGTTGGTTCATGGTTGACTTCTCTGGCAGGATGAGTCTGCAGGGCCTTTCCTGTCCCATGCAGCCGTGGGCAAGTCTACACAGGGACCACCAAGCCCAGCACTCTGCCCCGCAGCAAGCATGCAACAGAAAAGGCACCGCAGACACTCCTGCGCCTGCGCGGCCTGCTCCCTGTGAGAGCGAACTTGGCCCCGCCCACTACAGGCATCCCTTTATGCGCCTGCGCGGGCTGCTCCCTATGAGAGCGAACTTGGCCCCGCCCACTACAGGCATCCCTTTATGCGCCTGCGCGGCCTGCTCCCTATGAGAGCGAACTTGACCCCGCCCACTACAGGCATCCCTTTATGCGCCTGTGCGGCCTGCTCCCTATGAGAGTGAACTTGGCCCCGCCCACTGCAGGCATCCCTTTATGCGCCTGCGCGGCCTGCTCCCTATGAGAGTGAACGTGGTCCCGCCCACGACAGGCATCCCTCTCCCTCCCTTCTGCGCCTGCGCGGCCTCCTCGGCGTCACCGGAAGCTCCGTCACAGGGCGGCAAGATGGCGGCCCGGCCCGGTCAGAGGCGTTCGGGGCGGCGTTTCCACGGTGACCCGGGTCCGTCGAGGCTTCGTCGCCAAGGCCCGGGAGGAGGAGGAAGGGCGCCGGGAGCGTGGCCTTCCAAACCGAGCCGGGGTTGGGCGTGAGGCCGCGCCTGCCTCCCTTCCCTGCCCGGACGTTTGCAGGCCAAGGCGGGGAAGGAATCCCAGGCAGGAAAACCCCCTTGGCCTGCGCGCCCTCCCTGCCTGCCGGAGTTTGGGACTCTTCCCAACCCGTAGGCTGGCTGCTAGGCATTGTGGGAGTTGGAGTCCCAAGTTCGCCCAGGCCAATTCTTTTTTCCTGACCTTTTTTTAAAAAAATTATGTATCAAAAAAAGTTTTCAATAAAAATGATTAAAAAAAAATAAATGGAGGTGAGCACCAACCTCCAGAGTGTGAGTAGATCAATAGGTACCGCTCCAGCGGGAAGGTAACGGCGCTCCATGCCGTCGTGCCAGTGGCCACATGACCCTGGAGGTGTCTACGGACAACGCCGGCGCTTCGGCTTAGAAATTATTTCTACTAATAGGTTTGAGAAAGTAAAAAAGTAGACCAGAAGGAAGAAGGCGGGACCAGGAAGACACCTGTCCATCATGTCTCCTGTATCAATTTCACAATAGAATAATAGAGAATACTCATATTATACTATACTCATCATATACTATATACACATATAATATTGATAATATTCCGATGTAATACAATAGAATAATAATAATAATAATACGGTATTATAATTATATATTTATATTACATGTAATATTCCTAATAATATTGCAATATAGTCCTATAGTACAAAATAATAATATATAATGCTTATATTGTGCTGTACTAATATTATAATGTATATACATATAATATTGATAATAATATTCCGATGCAATACAATTTAATAATAATAATACACTTTTATAATTGTACATTTTGTTGTTTCATACTATTTATACACATGATTTTGCATTATTATGTTGTTTTATATTATTACATTATTATTTTACATCATTTTTATATTTGTTCTTACGTATTGCGTATTATAATTATTATTTTGCATCATTATTATATTCTGTTATTTCGTGTTATTATAATACACAGTATTTTGCATTATTATGTTGTTATTTTATATTATTATTATATTACTATTATTTTGCATCCTTATATTATTTGGATCTTATATTATTTTATATTATTATTGTTGTTTTTCATCACTATTATATTATTTTGTTCTTATTTCATATTATATTATATTATTATTATATTACATCGTTATTATATTATTCTGTTATTTCATATGTCCGATTTACCTACATGAGTGGGAATCGATTTGGAGGAAAATAATTAAATACACGTACTCCATGGACATGAAAGAAAACTGGCTGAAAGTAATGCATAGATGGTACCTAACCCCCCAAAAGATAGGATTTATGTATAAAAATACTAATAATAAATGCTGGAAATGTAAATCTCAAGTGGGCTCGTACCACCCTATGTGGTGGAGTTGCAGAAAGATGGCAAAATTTTGGACGATGATGTTAGACGAAAGTAATAAAATTCTAAACACAAACTTTGCGAAGACGCCTGAGCTCCTCCTGCTAGGGTTATATGATGAATTAGATAAGGTAGATTTAAATACAGATAAACTATTTACATTTTTTTATTACTGCAGCAAGGATGGTAATCGCAAAACAATGGAAAAGTGAGAAAGCCCCATCGAAAGATGCCTGGCTGACCAAATGGACTGAAATAAAGGATATGGACAAACTTACCTTCTGAATGAGAAAGAGCAACGGAAGAGCTATAAGAGCCACGGACTGGTCAAACTTTGAAGACTACCTTGTTACTTCAGAGAAGGGAACCAGCAAGGTTGTATTCAGATTTTCTGGGAAGTTGTAGTTTAGGTAAACATAATGAAGATTTTACTGATTGCAGTACAGTCTCCTTATCTATAGATTTGATATGCATGGTTTTACTTACTGTAGTAAACTCTCCCCTCCAAAGTGTTTGTAGGCCTCTCTATGTTCTTCACTGCAATTCTGTGATATGTTTCTGGCCCAAATATCAGCGAAATATAAGGTTTACTTGCATCCATGGGGATCTTAGAATGGGAGGTATATGTAATAGTTTAACCCTTAAGCTCTTCCTCATTAAAAAAATTGCAGGAAAGTCTAGTTATTTTTCCCCCTCCACAAATGTCTTGCAGGCATTACATTTTTTGTTCTTTTTAAAATGTAATACAATGGTATAATTTCCCCCCCCCTCCCAAGCACATCTTCTCTGTTGGTTTCTTCTTTTCTGGGTAGGAGATATTACTTTTTGGAGCCAACCCGGGATTTTATCAGTATATTTATTGTATGTGACCTCATTTGTTTTATGATTTGTTTTATTGTTGATTGACTTGTTTTATTGATATGTTTTTATATTGTCTGATATCTGGGCTTGGCCCCATGTAAGCCGCCCTGAGTCCCTTCGGGGAGATGGGGCGGGGTATAAAACTAAAATTATTATTATTATTATTATTATTATTATTATTATTATTATTATTATTATTACCTTAAGAAAAGATGATAAGAACTATCTAATTGGAACATAAATGATTAGTGACAAAGATCGGAAGTCAATCCCCCCCCCATTGCTAGTGTCTATCCCCTCTCACAATCCCTAATCCAGACACACTTGCCCTGCCCCTGCCCTCCCTTCCCTGTTCCCCTGCCGTATGTCGTCTTATGTTTTATGTTTGATGTTTTAAAAGAAACTTCTCAATAAAAATGATACAAAAAATAAAATAAAAAAATAAACTTAACCAAACCTGGCTGTTTAAACAAAATCAAATAAACATGTCATCCATAAATCAAAATAAAAACACACACTTCTTTACACCAACTTTGGTTGCAAATGTATGCAATTTCCTTGAGAAACCTCTTCCTTCCTTCCCAGGCACCATTTCTTAAACCCAGAAAGGGAAAACACACGTAGGAGCCGCCTGAATTCTCACTTCTCTGTCCTTACGGCTGAGTTACAACTCGCTGAGCTTGTTTTGATTCTGTTTCTATACAAAACGGTGGCTCCCATCATGAAATCAATAAAGTTTATTATTTCACGACGGCCAGGTTTTGGGTGTTTTTATTGGGGAGGGAAATGCAGACATTTTGCTTGTTGCGCCATTCGCCTGAAACTAAGTAAAATCTCTGGGAACGAACAGAGGATGGGAGAAGAACCGTTGCATTTTGCCCTGAGTCTGGAAACGGTCTTCCGAATGATCACAAAGGCCACCTTGGTGTAAAAGAGAGAGCTGTTTCTTTATAAAAAGGAGAGTTAAAGTGCGATAAATGCTCACTATCCCAGGCCTGCGAGTCCACAGGAATTCCAGACAGGAAACAATCAGGGCCAGCTAACGCGTTCACAACAAAGGATTCCCCCAGGCAGGAATGCAGCCAGTCTTTGAGGCTGCAAGGCCATTCAATGCTAATCAAGGCGGCCAATGGCAACATTCACACTTGCCTCCAAGACAAGAGTTCTTTCTCTCGCCCTGGACGTGATTCCACAGATAGATAAACCTCCCTTGCTTAGTTTTCCAAAATACCACACAAGCTCTGAGGATGCCTGCCATAAATGTGGGCGAAATGTCAGGAGAGAATGCTTCGGGAACATGGCCATAGTATTGTGCGGTTGCAAAGTTGCAGAGGTTGCATGGGATGGTGGGAGTTGCAGTTTGGCAAGGCACCAGCACTCTTGGGTGGAGGGGGTGAAAGGCCTTGCAAACCTCTCACTCCCAAGATTATTATTAGTAGTATTAGTATTATTTAAGATTAATACTGGATCAAAGAAATATCAATTAATATTACATTAAGTCCTAATGGCTTTTCTGTCTGTCGCCCTCCTGTGGACAGAAGAAGATTGCACTTGCCTTGAAACTCTGATTCTTTGCTCTCTGCTGCCATCCAATGGTCAGATAGAAAAGTGCAGCACAAAGGCGCCTTCAACGCTCGAGGCTGCACTTCCGCCTCTGACCATTGGATGGCAGCAGAGAGCGAAGACTCAGAATCCCAAGGCAAGTGCAATATTCTTCTGTCCACAGGAGGGCGACAAAGAGAAAAGACATTAGGAATCCCATTGATAGATCATTGAGCCATTTGGGAAATATAATTACATGACAATAGTAATACTACTAATAATAACATCCTGGGAGTTAGGGTTTTGCAAGGTCTTTCCCGTCTTCTGCCCAGGAGTGCCGGTGCCTTGTCAAACTACAACTCCCACCATCCTAGACAAACTCTACAACAGCTCAATGCCATTGGAGCCTAGGAGATATAACCCCCCCTTGCTTAGTTTTCCAATAAGAATAACATAATAACAACAAAACTTTATTTCTAGACCGCCCTCTCTCCTCCAGAGGATGTACATATAATTCACTATAATTGTATATTTTTATTATATGAAATATTACTAATAATATTGCAATATAGTCGTATAATATAACTCGCTGTACCCGGCCACGCGTTGCTGTGGCGTAGTCCTTAGTGGGGTTTTCTTCGTGGCATAAAGAGGATTCCCCGTAGGTAGGAAGCAGCCAGGCTTTGATGCTGCAAGGGTATTCAAGTTGGCCAACAATGGAGTCCCCTAGGTATGAAGCAGCCAGGCTTTGATGCTGCAAGGCTATTCAATGGGATTCAAGTTGGCCGACAATGGAGTCCCCTAGGTATGAAGCAGCCAGGCTTTGATGCTGCAAGGCTATTCAAGTTGGCCGACAATGGAGTCCCCTAGGTATGAAGCAGCCAGGCTTTGATGCTGCAAGGCTATTCAATGGGATTCAAGTTGGCCGACAATGGAGTCCCCTAGGTATGAAGCAGCCAGGCTTCGATGCTGCAAGGCTATTCAATGGGATTCAACTTGGCCGACAATGGAGTCCCCTAGGTATGAAGCAGCCAGGCTTCGATGCTGCAAGGCTATTCAATGGGATTCAAGTTGGCCGACAATGGAGTCCCCTAGGTATGAAGCAGCCAGGCTTTGATGCTGCAAGGCTATTCAATGGGATTCAAGTTGGCCGACAATGGAGTCCCCTAGGTATGAAGCAGCCAGGCTTTGATGCTTCAAGGCTATTCAATGGGATTCAAGTTGGCCGACAATGGAGTCCCCTAGGTATGAAGCAGCCAGGCTTTGATGCTGCAAGGCTATTCAATGGGATTCAAGTTGGCCGACAATGGAGTCCCCTAGGTATGAAGCAGCCAGGCTTTGATGCTGCAAGGCTATTCAATGGGATTCAAGTTGGCCGACAATGGAGTCCCCTAGGTATGAAGCAGCCAGGCTTTGATGCTGCAAGGCTATTCAAGTTGGCCGACAATGGAGTCCCCTAGGTATGAAGCAGCCAGGCTTTGATGCTGCAAGGCTATTCAATGGGATTCAAGTTGGCCGACAATGGAGTCCCCTAGGTATGAAGCAGCCAGGCTTTGATGCTGCAAGGCTATTCAAGTTGGCCGACAATGGAGTCCCCTAGGTATGAAGCAGCCAGGCTTTGATGCTTCAAGGCTATTCAATGGGATTCAAGTTGGCCGACAATGGAGTCCCCTAGGTATGAAGCAGCCAGGCTTTGATGCTGCAAGGCTATTCAATGGGATTCAAGTTGGCCGACAATGGAGTCCCCTAGGTATGAAGCAGCCAGGCTTTGATGCTGCAAGGCTATTCAATGGGATTCAAGTTGGCCGACAATGGAGTCCCCTAGGTATGAAGCAGCCAGGCTTTGATGCTGCAAGGCTATTCAATGGGATTCAAGTTGGCCAACAATGGAGTCCCCTAGGTATGAAGCAGCCAGGCTTCGATGCTGCAAGGCTATTCAATGGGATTCAAGTTGGCCAACAATGGAGTCCCCTAGGTATGAAGCAGCCAGGCTTTGATGCTGCAAGGCTATTCAATGGCCAGGAATCCGCTGTGTGTGTTTGTCTCCATCCAGTGGTGAAAGGCGCGCATTGCAGGCGGAGAGAAAGTGAATAGGGAATAAGCCGCTGTGTGTGTTTGTCTCCATCCAGTGGTGAAAGGCGCGCATTGCGGGCGGAGAGAAAATGAATGGGAAGAAGCCGCTGTGTGTGTTTGTCTCCATCCAGTGGTGAAAGGCGCGCATTGCAGGCGGACTGGAAAATTCCCCGCATTGCCGTCAATGGAGACGGAGGAGGAGGATGAGGAGGAGGAGGATGAGGACGAAGGCCTCTCCATGGAATATTCTTCAAATACCCTATATACCCGGATATAAGCCGACCCGAATATAAACCGAGGCATCTAATTTTACCACAAAAAAAACCCTGGGAAATCATTGACTCCAGTATAAGCCGAGGGTGGGAAATTTCAGAAATAAAAATAGATACCAATAAAATTACATTGTGGGTGAAACGTCAGGAGAGAATGCTTCTGGAAACCAATTATTTTTTCTTAGATTGTACTATATTAATCATATACCACAATGTCTATAATACACCACGAGTATGTTATATTATTAGTATTATGTCACATTTTAGTGCTAAATCATAAGTTGCATAAGAGATGTGGGCGAAACGTCAGGAGAGAATGCTTCTGGGAAACCAATTATGATTTCTTAGATTGTACTATATTAATAATATACCACAATATGTATAATACAGCACTAGTATGTTATATTATTAGTATTATGTCACATACCAGTGCTAAATCATAAGTTGCATAAGAGATGTGGGCGAAACGTCAGGAGAGAATGCTTCTGGGAAACCAATTATTTTTTCTTAGATTGTACTATATTAATCATATACCACAATGTCTATAATACACCACGAGTATATTATATTATTAGTATTATGTCACATTTTAGTGCTAAATCAAAAGTTGCATAAGAGATGTGGGCGAAACGTAAGGAGAGAATGCTTCTGGGAAACCAATTATTTTTTCTTAGATTGTACTATATTAATCATATACCACAATGTCTATAATACACCACGAGTATATTATATTATTAGTATTATGTCACATTTTAGTGCTAAATCATAAGTTGCATAAGAGATGTGGGCGAAACGTCAGGAGAGAATGCTTCTGGGAAACCAATTATTATTTCTTACATTGTACTATATTAATCATATACCACAATGTCTATAATACACCCCTAGTATGTTATATTATTAGTATTATGTCACATTTTAGTGCTAAATCATAAGTTGCATAAGAGATGTGGGCGAAACGTCAGGAGAGAATGCTTCTGGGAAACCAATTATTATTTCTTACATTGTACTATATTAATCATATACCACAATGTCTATAATACACCCCTAGTATGTTATATTATTAGTATTATGTCACATATTAGTGCTAAATCATAAGTTGCATAAGAGATGTGGGCGAAATGTCAGGAGAGAATGCTTCTGGGAAACCAATTATTATTTCTTAGATTGTACTATATTAATCATATACCACAATGTCTATAATACACCCCTAGTATGTTATATTATTAGTATTATGTCACATATTAGTGCTAAATCATAAGTTGCATAAGAGATGTGGGCGAAACGTCAGGAGAGAATGCTTCTGGGAAACCAATTATTATTTCTTAGATTGTACTATATTAATCATATACCACAATGTCTATAATACACCCCTAGTATGTTATATTATTAGTATTATGTCACATTTTAGTGCTAAATCATGAGTTGCATAAGAGATGTGGGCGAAACGTCAGGAGAGAATGCTTCTGGGAAACCAATTATTATTTCTTAGATTGTACTATATTAATCATATACCACAATGTCTATAATACACCCCTAGTATGTTATATCATTAGTATTATGTCACATTTTAGTGCTAAATCAAAAGTTGCATAAGAGATGTGGGCGAAACGTCAGGAGAGAATGCTTCTGGGAAACCAATTATTATTTCTTAGATTGTACTATATTAATCATATACCACAATGTCTATAATACACCACGAGTATATTATATTATTAGTATTATGTCACATTTTAGTGCTAAATCATAAGTTGCATAAGAGATGTGGGCGAAACGTCAGGAGAGAATGTTTCTGGGAAACCAATTATTATTTCTTACATTGTACTATATTAATCATATACCACAATGTCTATAATACACCACGAGTATATTATATTATTAATATTATGTCACATTTTAGTGCTAAATCAAAAGTTGCATAAGAGATGTGGGCGAAATGTCAGGAGAGAATGCTTCTGGGAAACCAATTATTATTTCTTAGATTGTACTATATTAATCATATACCACAATGTCTATAATCCACCACGAGTATGCTGCAAGGCTATTCAAGTTGGCCAACAATGCAGTCCCCTAGGTATGAAGCAGCCAGGCTTTGATGCTGCAAGGCTATTCAATGGGATTCAAGTTGGCCGACAATGGAGTCCTCTAGGTATGAAGCAGCCAGGCTTGGATGCTGCAAGGCTATTCAATGGGATTCAAGTTGGCCGACAATGGAGTCCTCTAGGTATGAAGCAGCCAGGCTTTGATGCTGCAAGGCTATTCAATGGGATTCAAGTTGGCCGACCATGGAGTCCCCTAGGTATGAAGCAGCCAGGCTTTGATGCTGCAAGGCTATTCAATGGGATTCAAGTTGGCCGACAATGGAGTCCTCTAGGTATGAAGCAGCCAGGCTTTGATGCTGCAAGGGTATTCAATGGGATTCAAGTTGGCCGACAATGCAGTCCCCTAGGTATGAAGCAGCCAGGCTTTGATGCTGCAAGGGTATTCAATGGGATTCAAGTTGGCCGACCATGGAGTCCCCTAGGTATGAAGCAGCCAGGCTTTGATGCTGCAAGGGTATTCAATGGGATTCAAGTTGGCCGACAATGCAGTCCCCTAGGTATGAAGCAGCCAGGCTTTGATGCTGCAAGGGTATTCAATGGGATTCAAGTTGGCCGACAATGCAGTCCCCTAGGTATGAAGCAGCCAGGCTTTGATGCTGCAAGGCTATTCAATGGGATTCAAGTTGGCCGACAATGGAGTCCTCTAGGTATGAAGCAGCCAGGCTTGGATGCTGCAAGGCTATTCAATGGGATTCAAGTTGGCCGACAATGGAGTCCTCTAGGTATGAAGCAGCCAGGCTTTGATGCTGCAAGGCTATTAAATGGGATTCAAGTTGGCCGACAATGGAGTCCCCTAGGTATGAAGCAGCCAGGCTTGGATGCTGCAAGGCTATTCAATGGGATTAAAGTTGGCCGACAATGGAGTCCCCTAGGTATGAAGCAGCCAGGCTTTGATGCTGCAAGGCTATTCAATGGGATTCAAGTTGGCCGACAATGGAGTCCCCTAGGTATGAAGCAGCCAGGCTTTGATGCTGCAAGGCTATTCAATGGGATTCAAGTTGGCCGACAATGGAGTCCTCTAGGTATGAAGCAGCCAGGCTTGGATGCTGCAAGGCTATTCAATGGGATTCAAGTTGGCCGACAATGGAGTCCTCTAGGTATGAAGCAGCCAGGCTTTGATGCTGCAAGGCTATTCAATGGGATTCAAGTTGGCCGACAATGGAGTCCTCTAGGTATGAAGCAGCCAGGCTTTGATGCTGCAAGGCTATTCAATGGGATTCAAGTTGACCGACAATGGAGTCCTCTAGGTATGAAGCAGCCAGGCTTTGATGCTGCAAGGCTATTCAATGGGATTCAAGTTGGCTGACAATGGAGTCCCCTAGGTATGAAGCAGCCAGGCTTTGATGCTGCAAGGCTATTCAATGGGATTCAAGTTGGCCGACAATGGAGTCCTCTAGGTATGAAGCAGCCAGGCTTTGATGCTGCAAGGGTATTCAAGTTGGCCGACAATGGAGTCCCCTAGGTATGAAGCAGCCAGGCTTTGATGCTGCAAGGCTATTCAATGGGATTCAAGTTGGCCGACAATGGAGTCCTCTAGGTATGAAGCAGCCAGGCTTTGATGCTGCAAGGCTATTCAATGGGATTCAAGTTGGCCGACAATGGAGTCCTCTAGGTATGAAGCAGCCAGGCTTTGATGCTGCAAGGCTATTAAATGGGATTCAAGTTGGCCGACAATGGAGTCCCCTAGGTATGAAGCAGCCAGGCTTTGATGCTGCAAGGCTATTCAATGGGATTCAAGTTGGCCGACAATGGAGTCCTCTAGGTATGAAGCAGCCAGGCTTTGATGCTGCAAGGGTATTCAAGTTGGCCGACAATGGAGTCCTCTAGGTATGAAGCAGCCAGGCTTTGATGCTGCAAGGGTATTCAATGGGATTCAAGTTGGCCGACAATGGAGTCCTCTAGGTATGAAGCAGCCAGGCTTTGATGCTGCAAGGGTATTCAAGTTGGCCGACAATGGAGTCCCCTAGGTATGAAGCAGCCAGGCTTTGATGCTGCAAGGGTATTCAATGGGATTCAAGTTGGCCGACAATGGAGTCCCCTAGGTATGAAGCAGCCAGGCTTTGATGCTGCAAGGCTATTCAATGGGATTCAAGTTGGCCGACAATGGAGTCCTCTAGGTATGAAGCAGCCAGGCTTTGATGCTGCAAGGGTATTCAAGTTGGCCGACAATGGAGTCCTCTAGGTATGAAGCAGCCAGGCTTTGATGCTGCAAGGGTATTCAATGGGATTCAAGTTGGCCGACAATGGAGTCCTCTAGGTATGAAGCAGCCAGGCTTTGATGCTGCAAGGGTATTCAAGTTGGCCGACAATGGAGTCCCCTAGGTATGAAGCAGCCAGGCTTTGATGCTGCAAGGGTATTCAATGGGATTCAAGTTGGCCGACAATGGAGTCCCCTAGGTATGAAGCAGCCAGGCTTTGATGCTGCAAGGCTATTCAATGGGATTCAAGTTGGCCGACAATGGAGTCCTCTAGGTATGAAGCAGCCAGGCTTTGATGCTGCAAGGCTATTCAATGGGATTCAAGTTGGCCGACAATGGAGTCCCCTAGGTATGAAGCAGCCAGGCTTTGATGCTGCAAGGGTATTCAATGGGATTCAAGTTGGCCGACAATGGAGTCCCCTAGGTATGAAGCAGCCAGGCTTTGATGCTGCAAGGGTATTCAAGTTGGCCGACAATGGAGTCCCCTAGGTATGAAGCAGCCAGGCTTTGATGCTGCAAGGCTATTCCATGGGATTCAAGTTAGCCGACAATGGAGTCCCCTAGGTATGAAGCAGCCAGGCTTTGATGCTGCAAGGCTATTCAAGTTGGCCAACAATGGAGTCCCCTAGGTATGAAGCAGCCAGGCTTTGATGCTGCAAGGCTATTCAATGGAATTCAAGTTGGCCGACAATGGAGTCCCCTAGGTATGAAGCAGCCAGGCTTTGATGCTGCAAGGCTATTCAATGGGATTCAAGTTGGCCGACAATGGAGTCCTCTAGGTATGAAGCAGCCAGGCTTTGATGCTGCAAGGGTATTCAAGTTGGCCGACAATGGAGTCCTCTAGGTATGAAGCAGCCAGGCTTTGATGCTGCAAGGGTATTCAATGGGATTCAAGTTGGCCGACAATGGAGTCCTCTAGGTATGAAGCAGCCAGGCTTTGATGCTGCAAGGGTATTCAAGTTAGCCGACAATGGAGTCCCCTAGGTATGAAGCAGCCAGGCTTTGATGCTGCAAGGCTATTCAATGGGATTCAAGTTGGCCGACAATGGAGTCCTCTAGGTATGAAGCAGCCAGGCTTTGATGCTGCAAGGCTATTCAATGGGATTCAAGTTGGCCGACAATGGAGTCCCCTAGGTATGAAGCAGCCAGGCTTTGATGCTGCAAGGCTATTCAATGGGATTCAAGTTGGCCGACAATGGAGTCCTCTAGGTATGAAGCAGCCAGGCTTTGATGCTGCAAGGCCATTCAATGGGATTCAAGTTGGCCGACAATGGAGTCCCCTAGGTATGAAGCAGCCAGGCTTTGATGCTGCAAGGCTATTCAATGGGATTCAAGTTGGCCGACAATGGAGTCCTCTAGGTATGAAGCAGCCAGGCTTGGATGCTGCAAGGCTATTCAATGGAATTCAAGTTGGCCGACAATGGAGTCCCCTAGGTATGAAGCAGCCAGGCTTTGATGCTGCAAGGCTATTCAAGTTGGCCAACAATGGAGTCCTCTAGGTATGAAGCAGCCAGGCTTTGATGCTGCAAGGCTATTCAATGGGATTCAAGTTGGCCAACAATGGAGTCCCCTAGATATGAAGCAGCCAGGCTTTGATGCTGCAAGGCTATTCAATGGAATTCAAGTTGGCCAACAATGGAGTCCCCTAGGTATGAAGCAGCCAGGCTTTGATGCTGCAAGGCTATTCAAGTTGGCCAAGAATGCAGTCCCCTAGGTATGAAGCAGCCAGGCTTTGATGCTGCAAGGCTATTCAATGGGATTCAAGTTGGCCAACAATGGAGTCCTCTAGGTATGAAGCAGCCAGGCTTTGATGCTGCAAGGCTATTCAATGGGATTCAAGTTGGCCAACAATGCAGTCCCCTAGGTATGAAGCAGCCAGGCTTTGATGCTGCAAGGCTATTCAATGGGATTCAAGTTGGCCGACAATGGAGTCCCCTAGGGACGAAGCAGCCAGGCTTTGATGCTGCAAGGGTATTCAAGTTGGCCGACAATGGAGTCCCCTAGGTATGAAGCAGCCAGGCTTTGATGCTGCAAGGCTATTCAAGTTGGCCAACAATGGAGTCCCCTAGGTATGAAGCAGCCAGGCTTTGATGCTGCAAGGCTATTCAAGTTGGCCGACAATGGAGTCCCCTAGGTATGAAGCAGCCAGGCTTTGATGCTGCAAGGCTATTCAAGTTGGCCAACAATGGAGTCCCCTAGGTATGAAGCAGCCAGGCTTTGATGCTGCAAGGCTATTCAAGTTGGCCAACAATGGAGTCCCCTAGGTATGAAGCAGCCAGGCTTTGATGCTGCAAGGCTATTCAAGTTGGCCAACAATGGAGTCCCCTAGGTATGAAGCAGCCAGGCTTTGATGCTGCAAGGCTATTCAATGGGATTCAAGTTGGCCAACAATGGAGTCCCCTAGGTATGAAGCAGCCAGGCTTTGATGCTGCAAGGCTATTCAATGGCCAGGAATCCGCTGTGTGTGTTTGTCTCCATCCAGTGGTGAAAGGCGCGCATTGCAGGCGGAGAGAAAGTGAATAGGGAATAAGCCGCTGTGTGTGTTTGTCTCCATCCAGTGGTGAAAGGTGCGCATTGCGGGCGGAGAGAAAGTGAATAGGGAATAAGCCGCTGTGTGTGTTTGTCTCCATCCAGTGGTGAAAGGCGCGCATTGCAGGCGGACTGGAAAATTCCCCGCATTGCCGTCAATGGAGACGGAGGAGGAGGATGAGGAGGAGGAGGATGAGGACGAAGGCCTCTCCATGGAATATTCTTCAAATACCCTATATACCCGGATATAAGCCGACCCGAATATAAACCGAGGCATCTAATTTTACCACAAAAAAAACCCTGGGAAATCATTGACTCCAGTATAAGCCGAGGGTGGGAAATTTCAGAAATAAAAATAGATACCAATAAAATTACATTGTGGGTGAAACGTCAGGAGAGAATGCTTCTGGAAACCAATTATTATTACTTAGATTGTACTATATTAATCATATACCACAATGTCTATAATACACCCCTAGTATGTTATATTATTAGTATTATGTCACATTTTAGTGCTAAATCATAAGTTGCATAAGAGATGTGGGCGAAATGTCAGGAGAGAATGCTTCTGGGAAACCAATTATTTTTTCTTAGATTGTACTATATTAATCATATACCACAATGTCTATAATACACCCCTAGTATGTTATATTATTTGTATTATGTCACATTTTAGTGCTAAATCATAAGTTGCATAAGAGATGTGGGCGAAATGTCAGGAGAGAATGCTTCTGGGAAACCAATTATTTTTTCTTAGATTGTACTATATTAATCATATACCACAATGTCTATAATACACCACGAGTATATTATATTATTAGTATTATGTCACATTTTAGTGCTAAATCATAAGTTGCACAAGAGATGTGGGCGAAACGTCAGGAGAGAATGCTTCTGGGAAACCAATTATTATTTCTTACATTGTACTATATTAATCATATACCACAATGTCTATAATACACCCCTAGTATGTTATATTATTAGTATTATGTCACATTTTAGTGCTAAATCATAAGTTGCATAAGAGATGTGGGCGAAACGTCAGGAGAGAATGCTTCTGGGAAACCAATTATTTTTTCTTAGATTGTACTATATTAATAATATACCACAATGTCTATAATACACCCCTAGTATGTTATATTATTAGTATTATGTAACATATTAGTGCTAAATCATAAGTTGCATAAGAGATGTGGGCGAAATGTCAGGAGAGAATGCTTCTGGGAAACCAATTATTATTTCTTAGATTGTACTATATTAATCATATACCACAATGTCTATAATACACCCCTAGTATGTTATATTATTAGTATTATGTCACATTTTAGTGCTAAATCAAAAGTTGCATAAGAGATGTGGGCGAAACGTCAGGAGAGAATGCTTCTGGGAAACCAATTATTATTTCTTAGATTGTACTATATTAATCATATACCACAATGTCTATAATACACCACGAGTATATTATATTATTAGTATTATGTCACATTTTAGTGCTAAATCATAAGTTGCATAAGAGATGTGGGCGAAATGTCAGGAGAGAATGCTTCTGGGAAACCAATTATTATTTCTTAGATTGTACTATATTAATAATATACCACAATGTCTATAATACACCCCTAGTATGTTATATTATTAGTATTATGTCACATTTTAGTGCTAAATCATAAGTTGCATAAGAGATGTGGGCGAAACGTCAGGAGAGAATGCTTCTGGGAAACCAATTATTATTTCTTAGATTGTACTATATTAATCATATACCACAATGTCTATAATACACCACGAGTATGTTATATTATTAGTATTATGTCACATTTTAGTGCTAAATCAAAAGTTGCATAAGAGATGTGGGCGAAATGTCAGGAGAGAATGCTTCTGGGAAACCAATTATTATTTCTTAGATTGTACTATATTAATCATATACCACAATGTCTATAATACACCACGAGTATATTATATTATTAGTATTATGTCACATTTTAGTGCTAAATCATAAGTTGCATAAGAGATGTGGGCGAAACGTCAGGAGAGAATGCTTCTGGGAAACCAATTATTATTTCTTAGATTGTACTATATTAATCATATACCACAATGTCTATAATACACCCCTAGTATGTTATATTATTAGTATTATGTCACATTTTAGTGCTAAATCAAAAGTTGCATAAGAGATGTGGGCGAAATGTCAGGAGAGAATGCTTCTGGGAAACCAATTATTATTTCTTACATTGTACTATATTAATCATATACCACAATGTCTATAATACACCCCTAGTATGTTATATTATTAGTATTATGTCACATTTTAGTGCTAAATCATAAGTTGCATAAGAGATGTGGGCGAAACGTCAGGAGAGAATGCTTCTGGGAAACCAATTATTATTTCTTAGATTGTACTATATTAATCATATACCACAATGTCTATAATACACCCCTAGTATGTTATATTATTAGTATTATGTCACATTTTAGTGCTAAATCAAAAGTTGCATAAGAGATGTGGGCGAAATGTCAGGAGAGAATGCTTCTGGGAAACCAATTATTATTTCTTAGATTGTACTATATTAATCATATACCACAATGTCTATAATACACCCCTAGTATGTTATATTATTAGTATTATGTCACATTTTAGTGCTAAATCATAAGTTGCATAAGAGATGTGGGCGAAAAGTCAGGAGAGAATGCTTCTGGGAAACCAATTATTATTTCTTAGATTGTACTATATTAATCATATACCACAATGTCTATAATACACCACGAGTATATTATATTATTAGTATTATGTCACATTTTAGTGCTAAATCAAAAGTTGCATAAGAGATGTGGGCGAAACGTCAGGAGAGAATGCTTCTGGGAAACCAATTATTATTTCTTAGATTGTACTATATTAATCATATACCACAATGTTTATAATACACCACGAGTATATTATATTATTAGTATTATGTCACATTTTAGTGCTAAATCATAAGTTGCATAAGAGATGTGGGCGAAACGTCAGGAGAGAATGCTTCTGGGAAACCAATTATTATTTCTTACATTGTACTATATTAATCATATACCACAATGTCTATAATACACCCCTAGTATGTTATATTATTAGTATTATGTCACATTTTAGTGCTAAATCAAAAGTTGCATAAGAGATGTGGGCGAAATGTCAGGAGAGAATGCTTCTGGGAAACCAATTATTTTTTCTTAGATTGTACTATATTAATCATATACCACAATGTCTATAATACACCACGAGTATATTATATTATTAGTATTATGTCACATTTTAGTGCTAAATCATAAGTTGCATAAGAGATGTGGGCGAAACGTCAGGAGAGAATGCTTCTGGGAAACCAATTGTTATTTCTTAGATTGTACTATGTTAATCATATACCACAATGTCTATAATACACCCCTAGTATGTTATATTATTAGTATTATGTCACATTTTAGTGCTAAATCAAAAGTTGCATAAGAGATGTGGGCGAAATGTCAGGAGAGAATGCTTCTGGGAAACCAATTATTATTTCTTAGATTGTACTATATTAATCATATACCACAAGGTCTATAATACACCACGAGTATATTATATTATTAGTATTATGTCACATTTTAGTGCTAAATCATAAGTTGCATAAGAGATGTGGGCGAAACGTCAGGAGAGAATGCTTCTGGGAAACCAATTGTTATTTCTTAGATTGTACTATGTTAATCATATACCACAATGTCTATAATACACCCCTAGTATGTTATATTATTAGTATTATGTCACATTTTAGTGCTAAATCAAAAGTTGCATAAGAGATGTGGGCGAAATGTCAGGAGAGAATGCTTCTGGGAAACCAATTATTATTTCTTAGATTGTACTATATTAATCATATACCACAATGTCTATAATACACCACGAGTATATTATATTATTAGTATTATGTCACATTTTAGTGCTAAATCATAAGTTGCATAAGAGATGTGGGCGAAACGTCAGGAGAGAATGCTTCTGGGAAACCAATTATGATTTCTTAGATTGTACTATATTAATCATATACCACAATATCTATAATACACCACGAGTATGTTATAAATCATAAATTATAAATCATAAGTTAAAAATCATAAAATGCGGTATATATTTAATACATATTTTAGATGACAACGGAGTGCGCATGCGTCGGGCAGCTCCCTGCTTTCCCGCCCAATTTGGCTTGTCTGAGCCTGTGATGTGCGGGAGAATCCTCCAATCGGGCGGCGACACATGGAAAAAGGGTGGGACCAAGGCGGAAAAGGCGGCCGGATTGGGAGGCGAACATATATTATAGATCACAACGGAGTGCGCATGCGTCGAACAGCTCCCTGCTTTCCCGCCCAAATTGGCGAATCCCTGTCTGAGCCTGTGACGTGCGGGAGAATCGTCCAATCGGGTGGCGACACATGGAGAAGGGGTGGGACCAAGGCTAAAAAAAAACGGCCGTTTTGGAGGCGGGGCTTCTTCTTGGCTGTTAATTGTAAAATTTACCTCAGACAAGCCCGGGACCCCGAGAGAGAAGGCAGCTCGGCCTGGCAGCCATTCTGAAGACCTGGTTCGGAAGAAAGAAAGAAAAAAAGAAAGAAAGAAGGAAAGCAAGGGCAGCCGTGGCTGGAAGGCCCCGAGGAGACAGGCGGGGAAGGCGGGCTCTCCTCAGGCCACTCACAGCCAGGCTCCGTTTCCGATACAGAGGTGAAGAAGGGCCCGTTTTATGGCCTCACCTGGTTCATTTGACTTCCTTTGAGGTTAATCTGGAGTTTAAAGAGACGCCTTTCCTTTTGGGAACCACTTTTACCTCAGGAAATGCTTTTCTTCCCATCCCACTTCATTTTACGTTGGTTCCCTTGTTACTTTGGGGATTCATTACCTCAGGAATCTCCTCAGAAGTGAAATACAAAGAGGAAAGGCCTATTTTATATATTAATGTGATCTTAATTTTTTCAAAAATGGCCTGAAATAGCACAAGATAAGGGTGGATAAAGGCTTTGTGAAACAGAAAGAAGAACACTATTTCATTTATTAATATTTCATTATTTTTTGCCTCAAATCGTCTCATGTCACAAAGCCTTGAAATAGAAAATACAGTAGAGTCTCATTTATTCAAGCTAAAGCTTGGATAAGCGAATATCTTGGATATTAAGGAGGGATTAAGGAAAAGCCTATTAAATATCAAATTAGGTTATGATTTTACCAATTAAGCACCAAAAAATCATGTTTTACAACAAATTTGACAGAAAAAGTAGTTCAATACACAGTAATGTTATGTTGTAATTACTGTATTTACGAATTTAGCACCAAAATATCACGATATATTGAAAACAAAAATGGGTTGGATAATCCAGAAACTTGGATAAGCGAGACTCTACTGTACAGTTAAATATTCAGGGGAAAAAATGTTCACTGAAATATTTACAAAATCATAAAAATATTAATATTAAAATAAAAAAAATATTTGCCAAAAATAAGCAAAGTATTTGGGGAAAAATATTCACAAAAATATTCATGAAAATATTCACAAATACATTCAGAAAAAATCAATCATGAAAACATTCACAAACATTGAAATAAAATATTCACAAAATATTCACCCAAAAAATCATACAAATATTTGTGGAAATATTTGCCAAAAATAAGGAAAATATTTGGAAAAAATATTTACAAATACAGTAGTCTCACTTATCCAACACTCGCTTATCCAACGTTCTGGATTATCCAACGCATTTTTGTAGTCAATGTTTTCAATGCATTGTGATATTTTGGTGCTAAATTCTTAAATACAGTAATTACTACATAGTATTACTGCCTATTGAACTACTTTTTCTGTCAAATTTGTTGTATAACATGATGTTTTGGTGCTTAATTTGTAAAATCATAACCTAATTTAATGTTTAATAGGCTTTTTCTTAATCTCTTATTATTATTACCTCAGAAATGGCCAAGCCTTGTGAAACGGATGGAAGAAATAAAGGCAAAATTTTTGAAAATTTCCACAGCTTTTTCTAAAGGGACCAGGTGAATATCATTCTTTTTTATTTATTATAATCTGATTTATTTCTTATCCAGATCATTTCTTTTCACTTCTATTTTATGTATTAATATTTTAATATATTTTATTATATCCAACCAAAAAAATAATAATTACAAGATTTTTCCAGAGAAGAAGAAAAAGGCTAAAATTTTGCGTTGTTGTGAGTTTTCTAGGCTGTATGGCTATGCCCCAGAAGCATTCTCTCCTGACGTTTCGCCCACATCTATGGCAGGAAACCATAGATTGCTGGAAACTATAAGGGAGTGGTGAGGCTTTTATATATAACTGGCCTCGTTTCCAACAGACCTCATAACCTCTGAGGATGCCTGCCAGAGATGTGGGTGAAACGTCAGGAGAGAATGCTTCTGGAAACCCATTATTATTTCTTACATTGTACTATATTAATATATAATATATATTATATCAAAAATAAATAAATTACAAGGTCTTTTCCAGAGAAGAAAAAAAGGCTTAATTTTTGGGTTGTTGTGAGTTTTCCGGGCTGTTCCAGAAGCATTCTCTCCTGACGTTTTGCCCACATCTATGGCTGGAAACTAAGGGAGTGGTGAGGCTTTTATATGTCTGCGAAATGTCCAGGGTGGGAGAAAGAACCCTTGTCTGTTGCAGGCAAATGTGAATGCTGTTATTGGCCACCTTGATTAGCATTGAATGGCCTGCAGTTTCAAGGCCTGGCTGCTTCCTGCCTGGGGGAATCCTGTGTTTGGAGGTGTTAGCTGGCCCTGCTTTTTGAGGTGGCAGCCCAGAAACTCACAACAACCCATGAAAGCCTTTGACAACACATGGCAACATTTTTGAAAATTCAGACAGCTTTCTAGAGGAAAGGAGTAGAATAATAATTGCATTTTTTTACCAATCTGATTTATTTCCAGCCTTAAGACCCATAACATGCTATGCTGAAAAGTTTATATATATGTGTGTGTGTGTGTGTGTGTGTGTATATATATATGTATTTGTATATAATGGACAATGTAATTTATAATAATATGATTTAATGTATATACATATAATATTGATAATATTGTAATGTAATAAAATATAATAATAACACAATATAATGATATTGATTATATATTATATATAATTTTATATGTACATAGAAAGTATTAGCATTCACAATAATAGCATTATATATAACTATATTGTACTACACCATCATACTGTAATGTTATTAGAAATATTACAGGTAATACATAATTAATATTATATTGTATTATATTGTATGTATATTCAATATATTATATTGAATATAATATTATATTAATAATAATATTATATTAATAATATACTATATTAATAATAATATATTAATAATAATATATTAATAATAATATAATATATTAATAATAATATAATATTATCATATAATATTATAATAATAATATAATATATTGTATGTATATTCAATATATTATTATATATCATTGTCTATTATATTGTATATTATATACGATATACTATGTATACATAATACATATTATATTATTAGCATAGCATGTTACAGGTACAGGAGGCAAGATGGGAACTGCCTTCCTGGCCTTGCAAAATAGATAGAAGACAATGCCTGGTTTTTTTTCTGAATGCTTTCTTCCCACTCACTCTTCTCCCAGCGCTGAATTCAAGTCAACGTGAAGAAACAAAAGGTCAAGAGACAGAGGACGGAAGATGCTTGAAGACACCCTCGCAAGGACACCGCCTGCCTCCCAAAAAAGGTCGTTTTCAGGGTAATTGCTGTAAGGGTAGGCATTTAATGTCTATCTTTGCATTAAAAAAAGGGTTACCTTTGCACACGGTTCCCCTCGCGTGTGGCATCGAAGAAGTCCCACTCGGGAACGGACGGGTCCTCCCTTTGTTCTAGGCAGATGATGGGTCTTCCTATACGGGCCGTAGGGGTCACAGCTTGGGGGTCAGCGGGGGGGCCCGCCCTGGCATCGCGGGGGGCAGCACACGTTACGGGCATTTTAAGATGTCCTTGCAACTTAGAAATAAAAATATCAATACCTTAACTCACTTACTAACATCCTACTAACACCATTCTAAATAGGGTACCCTGCCCTTTTAAATAGGACTGTGTTCTGCCTGATGGCAAGAACCAAGCTGGGAAGGGAGGGGGCCTCCTGGCCCCCCATAAAAGGGCCCCCATGGAAGGACATTGCAAAAGGCCCCTAAGGTGTCCTGAGAGCAGCCTCTTGGTCCTCAGTGTTCCCCACGGAGCCAGGTCTGGGCCCCTCGCTCTCCCCCAACCCATGGACCCTGCCGCTTGTATATCATCCGTCCAGGGCCAACGGACGCCCCCTCCCTCCCTCCCCGGGCGGAGCTTCGAGGCCACACTCAAGGGGAGACCAGAGCCGTGTGCCTCATGCCAACGCCTAGCACGTGGCGAACCTTTTTTTTTTACTGCAAACATAGGCATCATGATTGTGATTTTTGTTAATTCCTTTTAAATTTAATTGTTTGTATTTGATAGCATGGTAGGCTGGTTTTATATCAGTGAGCCGCCCCGAGTCCCTCTGGGGAGACGGTGGCAGGGTACAAAAATAAAATTATTATTATTATTATTGATTCGAGGCACCTGGAAAAAGAAATACCAGGAAGCAGATAAAATTATTATTATTATTATTGATTCCAGGAAAAAGAAATACCAGGAAGCAGATAAAATTATTATTATTATTACTGATTCGAGGCACCTGGAAAAAGAAATACCAGGAAGCAGATATTATTATTATTATTATTATTATTATTATTGATTCCAGGAAAAAGAAATACCAGGAAGCAGATAAAATTATTATTATTGTTATTGTTGTTGTTATTATGTAGGACCCCCTTTTATTTATGTAAGGCCACACACCCAGGGGACCACTATTCCTAATTAAAGCCTGGTTAAAGGGGATCCTCTATTCTTAAAGTTAGGCGTATAGAGATCTCCTATCCAGAAACTAACGCGGCCTGCCCTATAGAGATCTGTTAAACCAAGGCGGCCTGCCCTATAGAGATCTCCTATTTCACGTAATACCAGGCAATATGGAGATCCCTGGTTTTTTTAACCGTTAAATCCCTTACGTGGGGATATCCCTGGGTTTTTTTAACCGTTAAATCCCTTACGTGGGGATATCCCTGGTTTTTTTTAACCGTTAAATCCCTTACGTGGGGAAATCCCTGGTTATTTTAACCATTAAATCCCTTACGTGGGGAGATCCCTGGTTATTTTAACCTTTAAGTCCCTAACGTGGGGAAATCCCTGGTTTTTTTAATCTTTAAGGCCAGATGTGGGGATTTCCTTGCTTCTTTTAACCCGTAAGGCCAGCCATGGGGAGATATCTTAGGCTGTTTTCACGAAAAATCAGGTATAGATGCACTGTTTTCTCTCCCGTTCCATGTGCCTGGACTCCCGGAGGGCTCCTGCCGGACACCGTCTCCCATCGGCCGAGAGGGATCCTTCTTGTCTGGGAAGGATCTGCAACACAGGTAAAAAGAAGATTCCGGGAAGGAGATTCCTACAGCGGAGCCCTAAAGCCAGGTGAGACGTTCCTTCCAACCTCCACGGCTGCTTTGCACACACACACATGACACACACATGACACACACACACACGCATATACAGCTGGGGGCCCTCAGGGACTCTCCCCCCAATAGATCGGGGACTCCCACTCCGGCAATTGGCCATTGGAAATGCCTTGAAGCAGTTTGGGGCTTCCGGCCAAGCGCTTGCAAAGAGAATCCATTCAAGGTTGGACCCCCTTTTAAAGGGCCTGGCACGTGGTATTTATTCCTGGCACGTGGAAAACTCCATTTGTAAGGCAAACCCTCGTTAAAGGAGGTTTGCAATTAATTTAAAACCAGGCTTCTGAGGGACCCGCTGTGTTTAAAGCCAAACCTAGCAGGTGGGAACCCCTTTGGTTAACGTAAGGCGAGGGACCCTCCATATTTAATAAGATGCCTGGCAGAATCTTAACCTAAATGCAGGCCTATGGGCTACAGCCTATTCTGCATAGCCAGGCATGGGGGGACCCCAGATTATTAACTTGAGGCCTGGGAAAAGGAGATTTTTGTATTTATTTATTACAATATTTATATCCCGCCCTCTCTCCCCTTAAAAGGGGACTCAGAGCAGCTTACGTTATATTTACATATTTATTTATTACAATATTTATATCCCGACCTCTCCCCTTAAAAGGGGACTCAGAGTGGCTTACAAGTGATATTTACATATTTATTTATTACAATATTTATATCCCGCCCTCTCTCCCCTTAAAAGGGGACTCAGAGCGGCTTACAAGTGATATTTACATATTTATTTATTACAATATTTATATCCGGCCCTCTCTCCCCTTAAAAGGGGACTCAGAGCGGCTTACAAGTGATATTTACATATTTATTTATTACAATATTTATATCCCGCCCTCTCTCCCCTTAAAAGGGGACTCAGAGCGGCTTACAAGTGATATTTACATATTTATTTATTACAATATTTATATCCCGCCCTCTCTCCCCTTAAAAGGGGACTCAGCGGCTTACAAGTGATATTTACATATTTATTTATTACAATATTTATATCCCTCGCTCTCTCTCCTTAAAAGGGGACTCAGGGCGGCTTAACAATAAGACGCATATATAAAAAACCATACAGTGCAATATAAATCATCATTAACTTACATCAGTATTCATAAAACACATTATAAAATACAGATAGGTGTGTTCAGTTCAAATCCATTCAAGGTATACGTGGACCCCCTTTTAATGCCAACCTTTCCATGTGGAAAACTCCATTTGTAAGGCAAACCCTCGTTAAAGGAGGTTTGCAATTAATTTAAAACCAGGCTTCTGAGGGACCCGCTGCGTTTAAAGCCAAACCTAGCAGGTGGGAACCCCTTTGGTTAACGCAAGGTGAGGGACCCTCTATTTTTAATAGGATGCCTGGGAGAATCTTAACCTAAATGCAGGCCTATGGGCTACAGCCTATTCTGCATAGCCAGGCATGGGGGGACCCCATATGATGAATTTGAAGCCTGGTAAAAGGAGATTTTTGTATTTATTAACTTATTACATTTATATCCCGCCCTCTCTCCCCTTAAAAGGGGACTCAGAGCGGCTTACGAGTTATATTTACATATTTATTTATTTATTACAATATTTATATCCCACTGTCTCCCCTTAAAGGGGACTCAGAGCGGCTTACGAGTTATATGTACATATTTATTTATTTATTACAATATTTATATCCCGCTGTCTCTCCCCTTAAAGGGGACTCAGAGCGGCTTACAAGTTATATTTACATATTTATTTATTTATTACAATATTTATATCCCGCCCTCTCTCCCCTTAAAGGGGACTCAGGGCAGCTTAACAATAAAACGCATATATAAAAACCATACAGTGCAATATAAATCATCATTAACTTACATCAGTATTCATAAAACACATCATAAAATACAGATAGGTGTATTACATACACTGTATCATTAGCATCGCACAATATTAGCATTATATACTACATTGCATTATACCACTATACAGAAACATTATTAGCAATATTACATTCAATATATAATATGTAATTCATATTATTATATTGTATCATTGTTAGTATTATATTGCATTATTTATTTATTTGCTAGATGTATATGCTGCCCTTCTCGCCCCCAAGGTGAACGGCTTACAAATTAAATTTACATACAATATTATATTATTACCATAGTACAATACTGGCAGTAAATTACTATATTGTACTATATGAATATATGGTAATATTATTAGTAGTATTACATGCAAAATGTAATACATAATTAATATTATTATATTTAATTATTAGTATATCGTTTTACAATATAATATGAACATTATATGTATATGCAATATGTTATAATTATATATTAAATTTTATATATATATACATATATATGTATATATACATACATATATATATACACACAGTAGAGTCATCCAACATAAATGGGCCAGCGAATATTTATTTATTTATTTATTTGCAGCATTTTACCGGGCTGGCCTCGAACTCACGACCTCCTGGTCAGAGTGATTTGTTGATATTTATTACTCATTTACAGCATTTATATTCCGCCCTTCCTTCTCACCCCGAAGGGGACTCAGGGCGGATCACATGACACATATAGGCAAACATTCAATGCCTTTTAACATAGAACAAAGACAAACAAACAGGCTCCGAGCCGGGCCTCGAACTCGTGACCTCCTGGTCAGAGTGATTCATTGCAGTTAATTGCAGCTGGCTTGCTTTCCAGCCTGCGCTGTTGGATAATAAGGAGGCATTATGGAAAAGCCTATTAAACATCAAATTAGTTGATGATTTTACAAATTAAGCACCAAAACATCATTTGACAGAAAAAGTAGTTCAATATGCAGTAATGCTATGTAGTAATTATTGTATTTACGGATTTAGCACCAAAATATCACGACGCATTGAAAACATGGACTACAAAAATGCGTTGAATAATCCAGAATGTTGGATAAGAGAGTGTTGGATGAGACTACTGTATATACAATATAAATTAGAATAGCATGTTATTGGGGGAGGAGCATCTTGGTTATTAGATGTTTTTATTAGTTATTGATATTAGTATAGATATGACATTGAGTATATATTATCCTAGCACAATGTTAATATTAGTTATTCATATTAGTCTCAATATGACATTAATAGAGTACATTATTATCCTAGCACAATGTTATTAGATGTTAATATTAGTTATTGACATTAGTCTCCATATGACATTAATAGAGTATATTATTATTCTAGCACAATGTTATTACATAGGACCATGTTGTTGCTAGGGGGAGGGCCCCCCCACTGATTGTATTATTAGTATTACGTTGTTGCTAGGGGGAGGGCCCCCCCACTGAGATCCCCTGTCATTAATGTGTCAGACCAGGCATTTCACTCCTACCTTTGCATCAGAAAGCAGGCTCCCTGTGCGCTAGGCCTTCCTTTGAGGAACACATTCATTCACGGCTCCGCTTGAGTGTGGCATTGAGGCCCCACTCAGGGACGGGCGGGTCCTCCCTTTGCCCTGGGCAGATCGTGGGGGGTGGGCGGATCTCCCTAGACGGGCAGGGGGTCGCGGCTGGCGGGACAGCGGGATATAAAAATATAAATATATATATTAAAACCCTTGCACCCAAGGAAACAACTCTGGGGACCCGAGCGGCTGCTCCCAGCTCACGTCACGGGCATTTTAAACATCTCGTAGCAGCTCAGATTAATACCTGAACTAACCTTAACCTGCTAACCCTACTAACCCATTTCTAACTAGAGCAGGAATTTTAAATAGGGCTGTTTTTGCCTGTTGGCAAGAACCAAGCTGGGAGGGGGCCTCTGGGCCTCGGGTGGGAAGAACCCTAACCCTGTCCCTGCCCTGCGCTGGGAGCGCCCCCCCCCTCGGGACCCCAGTGTTTGGTCCCCGCTCTCCCCCAATCCGACGGCCTAGAAAGCCCCTCCGCCATCCGCCCAGGGCCAACGGACAGCCCTCCCTCCCTCCCCGGCAGCCGCGTTCCTCATGCAACAGGGAGCCTGGTTCTGGATGCAAACGTGGGACCCCCTTAGGACCCCCTTTTCTCTGTGCAGGGACCCCCGCTCCCCATAAATAAATGCCTGGTGGAAGGGGATCCTAGTAGAAAAAGCCACAGTTCCCAAGAGCCCCCAAAAGCGAGATGCTCCCTTGGTTCAGCCCTTCTGACCCTTGTTTTCTCCCTTGTTCTATGTCTCCGGAATCGCCGAGGGAGGGAGGGGCTCCTCCTGGACAAGAGCCAAGGACGGACAGATGGACGGACGGACGGAAGGAAGGAAGGAAGGAGATCCCAGAGAGCAGGACGCCTTGCCGTTCTGGCTGCTGAGCTCGACCCCTTTCCAACAATGTTAGCGTTCCAGAATAAAACTCTTCCCAAAAAAAGGTGTTTTCTGGTTATTATTCAAACGTTTAATTTTTGGCAGCCTTAAACATCTAGATTACAATACAGTTTGTGCTGCTGCCTTTTATAAACCTTGTTTTCTACAAATAAAGTCAAGAGAAACACTATAAGTTTTGCACTGTGCTCAGACTCATTGTTCTGATATTCTGTTATATGGTTTTATTATTTATATCGTTTTTAATGTATGACTTTATTACATGTGACATGGGAGCGGGGTATAAAAATAAAGGATTATTAATAAACACCACCATTTTCTTGCACCCCAAGTACATCTGGCCATTGCCAAAGAGTATTTAACCCTGCTCCCTATGAGAGCGAACTTGGCCCCGCCCACTACAGGCATCCCTTTATGCGCCTGTGCGGCCTGCTCCCTATGAGAGCGAACGTGGCCCCGCCCACTACAGGCATCCCTTTATGCGCCTGCGCGGGCTGCTCCCTATGAGAGCGAACTTGACCCCGCCCACTGCAGGCATCCCTTTATGCGCCTGCGCGGGCTGCTCCCTATGAGAGCGAACGTGGCCCCGCCCACTACAGGCATCCCTTTATGCGCCTGCGCGGGCTGCTCCCTATGAGCGAACTTGGCCCCGCCCACTACAGGCATCCCTTTATGCGCCTGCGCGGGCTGCTCCCTATGAGAGCGAACTTGGCCCCGCCCACTGCAGGCATCCCTTTATGCGCCTGCGCGGGCTGCTCCCTATGAGAGCGAACGTGGCCCCGCCCACTACAGGCATCCCTTTATGCGCCTGCGCGGGCTGCTCCCTATGAGAGCGAACTTGGCCCCGCCCACTACAGGCATCCCTTTATGCGCCTGCGCGTCCTGCTCCGTATGAGAGCGAACTTGGCCCCGCCCACTACAGGCATCCCTGTCCCTCCCTTCTGCGCCTGCGCGGCCTCCTCGGCGTTACCGGAAGCTCCGTCACAGGGCGGCAAGATGGCGGCCCGGCCCGGTCAGAGGCGTTCGGGGCGGCGTTTCCACGGTGACCCGGGTCCGTCGAGGCTTCGTCGCCAAGGCCCGGGAGGAGGAGGAAGGGCGCCGGGAGCGTGGCCTTCCAAACCGAGCCGGGGTTGGGCGTGAGGCCGCGCCTGCCTCCCTTCCCTGCCCGGACGTTTGCAGGCCAAGGCGGGGAAGGAATCCCAGGCAGGAAAAGCCCCTTGGCCTGCGCGCCCTCCCTGCCTGCCGGAGTTTGGGACTCTTCCCAACCCGTAGGCTGGCTGCTAGGCATTGTGGGAGTTGGAGTCCCAAGTTCACCCAGGCCTCTTCTTTTTTATGTATTTTTATGTATTTCAATAAAAATGATTTAAAAAAAATAAATGGAGGTGAGCACCAACCTCCAGAGTGTGAGTAGATCAATAGGTACCGCTCCAGCGGGAAGGTAACGGCGCTCCATGCCGTCGTGCCAGTGGCCACATGACCCTGGAGGTGTCTACGGACAACGCCGGCGCTTCGGCTTAGAAATTATTTCTACTAATAGGTTTGAGAAAGTAAAAAAGTAGACCAGAAGGAAGAAGGCGGGACCAGGAAGACACCTGTCCATCATGTCTCCTGTATCAATTTCACAATAGAATAATAGAGAATACTCATACTATACTCATCATATACTGTATACACATATAATATTGATAATATTCCGATGTAATACAATACAATAATAATAATAATACGGTATTATAATTATATATTTATATTACATGTAATATTCCTAATAATATTGCAATATAGTCCTATAGTACAATATAATAATATATAATGCTTATATTGTGCTGTACTAATATTATAATGTATATACATATAATATTGATAATAATATTCCGATGCAATACAATATAATAATAATAATACACTTTTATAATTGTACATTTTGTTGTTTCATACTATTATACACATGATTTTGCATTATTATGTTGTTGTTTTATATTATTATATTATTATTTTACATCGTTTTTATATTTGTTCTTACGTATTGCGTATTATAATTATTATTTTGCATCATTATTATATTCTGTTATTTCGTGTTATTATAATACACAGTATTTTGCATTATTATGTTGTTATTTTATATTATTATATTACTATTATTTTGCATCCTTATATTATTTGGATCTTATATTATTTTATATTATTATTATTGTTTTTCATCATTATTATATTATTTTGTTCTTATTTCATATTATATTATATTATTATTATATTGCATCGTTATTATATTATTCTGTTATTTCATATGTCCGATTTACCTACATGAGTGAAAATCGATTTGGAGGAAAAAAATTAAATACACGTACTCCATGGACATGAAAGAAAACTGGCTGAAAGTAATGCATAGATGGTACCTAACCCCCCAAAAGATAGGATTTATGTATAAAAATACTAATAATAAATGCTGGAAATGTAAATCTCAAGTGGGCTCGTACCACCCTATGTGGTGGAGTTGCAGAAAGATGGCAAAGTTTTGGACGATGATGTTAGACGAAAGTAATAAAATTCTAAACACAAACTTTGCGAAGACGCCTGAGCTCCTCCTGCTAGGGTTATATGATGAATTAGATAAGGTAGATTTAAATACAGATAAACTATTTACATTTTTTTATTACTGCAGCAAGGATGGTAATCGCAAAACAATGGAAAAGTGAGAAAGCCCCATCGAAAGATGCCTGGCTGACCAAATGGACTGAAATAAAGGATATGGACAAACTTACCTTCTGAATGAGAAAGAGCAACGGAAGAGCTATAAGAGCCACGGACTGGTCAAACTTTGAAGACTACCTTGTTACTTCAGAGAAGGGAACCAGCAAGGTTGTATTCAGATTTTCTGGGAAGTTGTAGTTTAGGTAAACATAATGAAGATTTTACTGATTGCAGTACAGTCTCCTTATCTATAGATTTGATATGCATGGTTTTACTTACTGTAGTAAACTCTCCCCTCCAAAGTGTTTGTAGGCCTCTCTATGTTCTTCGCTGCAATTCTGTGATATGTTTCTGGCCCAAATATCCGCGAAATATAAGGTTTACTTGCATCCATGGGGATCTTAGAATGGGAGGTATATGTAATAGTTTAACCCTTAAGCTCTTCCTCATTAAAAAAATTGCAGGAAAGTCTAGTTATTTTTCCCCCTCCACAAATGTCTTGCAGGCATTACATTTTTTGTTCTTTTTAAAATGTAATACAATGGTATAATTTCCCCCCCCCTCCCAAGCACATCTTCTCTGTTGGTTTCTTCTTTTCTGGGTAGGAGATATTACTTTTTGGAGCCAACCCGGGATTTTATCAGTATATTTATTGTATGTGACCTCATTTGTTTTATGATTTGTTTTATTGTTGATTGACTTGTTTTATTGATATGTTTTTATATTGTCTGATATCTGGGCTTGGCCCCATGTAAGCCGCCCTGAGTCCCTTCGGGGAGATGGGGCGGGGTATAAAACTAAAATTATTATTATTATTATTATTATTATTATTATTATTATTATTATTACCTTAAGAAAAGATGATAAGAACTATCTAATTGGAACATAAATGATTAGTGACAAAGATCGGAAGTCAATCCCCCCCCCCATTGCTAGTGTCTATCCCCTCTCACAATCCCTAATCCAGACACACTTGCCCTGCCCCTGCCCTCCCTTCCCTGTTCCCCTGCCGTATGTCGTCTTATGTTTTATGTTTGATGTTTTAAAAGAAACTTCTCAATAAAAATGATACAAAAAATAAAATAAAAAAATAAACTTAACCAAACCTGGCTGTTTAAACAAAATCAAATAAACATGTCATCCATAAATCAAAATAAAAACACACACTTCTTTACACCAACTTTGGTTGCAAATGTATGCAATTTCCTTGAGAAACCTCTTCCTTCCTTCCCAGGCACCATTTCTTAAACCCAGAAAGGGAAAACACACGTAGGAGCCGCCTGAATTCTCACTTCTCTGTCCTTACGGCTGAGTTACAACTCGCTGAGCTTGTTTTGATTCTGTTTCTATACAAAACGGTGGCTCCCATCATGAAATCAATAAAGTTTATTATTTCACGACGGCCAGGTTTTGGGTGTTTTTATTGGGGAGGGAAATGCAGACATTTTGCTTGTTGCGCCATTCGCCTGAAACTAAGTAAAATCTCTGGGAACGAACAGAGGATGGGAGAAGAACCGTTGCATTTTGCCCTGAGTCTGGAAACGGTCTTCCGAATGATCACAAAGGCCACCTTGGTGTAAAAGAGAGAGCTGTTTCTTTATAAAAAGGAGAGTTAAAGTGCGATAAATGCTCACTATCCCAGGCCTGCGAGTCCACAGGAATTCCAGACAGGAAACAATCAGGGCCAGCTAACGCGTTCACAACAAAGGATTCCCCCAGGCAGGAATGCAGCCAGTCTTTGAGGCTGCAAGGCCATTCAATGCTAATCAAGGCGGCCAATGGCAACATTCACACTTGCCTCCAAGACAAGAGTTCTTTCTCTCGCCCTGGACGTGATTCCACAGATAGATAAACCTCCCTTGCTTAGTTTTCCAAAATACCACACAAGCTCTGAGGATGCCTGCCATAAATGTGGGCGAAATGTCAGGAGAGAATGCTTCGGGAACACGGCCATAGTATTGTGCGGTTGCAAAGTTGCAGAGGTTGCATGGGATGGTGGGAGTTGCAGTTTGGCAAGGCACCAGCACTCTTGGGTGGAGGGGGTGAAAGGCCTTGCAAACCTCTCACTCCCAAGATTATTATTAGTAGTATTAGTATTATTTAAGATTAATACTGGATCAAAGAAATATCAATTAATATTACATTAAGTCCTAATGGCTTTTCTGTCTGTCGCCCTCCTGTGGACAGAAGAATATTGCACTTGCCTTGAAACTCTGATTCTTTGCTCTCTGCTGCCATCCAATGGTCAGGTCGGGAAGTGCAGCACAAAGGCGCCTTCAACGCTCGAGGCTGCACTTCCGCCTCTGACCATTGGATGGCAGCAGAGAGCGAAGACTCAGAATCCCAAGGCAAGTGCAATATTCTTCTGTCCACAGGAGGGCGACAAAGAGAAAAGACATAAGGAATCCCATTGATCTATCATTGAGCCATTTGGGAAATATAATTACATGACAATAGTAATACTACTAATAATAATATCCTGGGAGTTAGGGTTTTGCAAGGTCTTTCCCGTCTTCTGCCCAGGAGTGCCGGTGCCTTGTCAAACTACAACTCCCACCATCCTAGACAAACCCTACAACAGCTCAATGCCATTGGAGCCTAGGAGATATAACCCCCCCTTGCTTAGTTTTCCAATAAGAATAACATAATAACAACAAAACTTTATTTCTAGACCGCCCTCTCTCCTCCAGAGGATGTACATATAATTCACTATAATTGTATATTTTTATTATATGAAATATTACTAATAATATTGCAATATAGTCGTATAATATAACTCGCTGTACCCGGCCACGCGTTGCTGTGGCGTAGTCCTTAGTGGGGTTTCCTTCGTGGCATAAAGAGGATTCCCCGTAGGTAGGAAGCAGCCAGGCTTTGATGCTGCAAGGCTATTCAATGGGATTGAAGTTGGCCGACAATGGAGTCCTCTAGGTATGAAGCAGCCAGGCTTTGATGCTGCAAGGCTATTCAATGGGATTGAAGTTGGCCGACAATGGAGTCCTCTAGGTATGAAGCAGCCAGGCTTTGATGCTGCAAGGCTATTCAATGGGATTCAAGTTGGCCGACAATGGAGTCCCCTAGGTATGAAGCAGCCAGGCTTTGATGCTGCAAGGCTATTCAATGGGATTCAAGTTGGCCGACAATGGAGTCCCCTAGGTATGAAGCAGCCAGGCTTTGATGCTGCAAGGCTATTCAATGGGATTTAAGTTGGCCGACAATGGAGTCCCCTAGGTATGAAGCAGCCAGGCTTTGATGCTGCAAGGCTATTCAATGGGATTCAAGTTGGCCGACAATGGAGTCCCCTAGGTATGAAGCAGCCAGGCTTTGATGCTGCAAGGCTATTCAATGGGATTCAAGTTGGCCGACAATGGAGTCCCCTAGGTATGAAGCAGCCAGGCTTTGATGCTGCAAGGCTATTCAATGGGATTCAAGTTGGCCGACAATGGAGTCCCCTAGGTATGAAGCAGCCAGGCTTTGATGCTGCAAGGCTATTCAATGGCCAGGAATCCGCTGTGTGTGTTTGTCTCCATCCAGTGGTGAAAGGCGCGCATTGCAGGCGGAGAGAAAATGAATGGGAAGAAGCCGCTGTGTGTGTTTGTCTCCATCCAGTGGTGAAAGGCGCGCATTGCAGGCGGACTGGAAAATTCCCCGCATTGCCGTCAATGGAGACGGAGGAGGAGGATGAGGAGGAGGAGGATGAGGACGAAGGCCTCTCCATGGAATATTCTTCAAATACCCTATATACCCGGATATAAGCCGACCCGAATATAAACCGAGGCATCTAATTTTACCACAAAAAAACCCTGGGAAATCATTGACTCCAGTATAAGCCGAGGGTGGGAAATTTCAGAAATAAAAATAGATACCAATAAAATTACATTGTGGGTGAAACGTCAGGAGAGAATGCTTCTGGAAACCAATTATTATTACTTAGATTGTACTATATTAATCATATACCACAATGTCTATAATACACCCCTAGTATGTTATATTATTAGTATTATGTCACATTTTAGTGCTAAATCATAAGTTGCATAAGAGATGTGGGCGAAACGTCAGGAGAGAATGCTTCTGGGAAACCAATTATGATTTCTTAGATTGTACTATATTAATCATATACCACAATGTCTATAATACACCCCTAGTATGTTATATTATTAGTATTATGTCACATTTTAGTGCTAAATCAAAAGTTGCATAAGAGATGTGGGCGAAACGTCAGGAGAGAATGCTTCTGGGAAACCAATTATGATTTCTTAGATTGTACTATATTAATAATATACCACAATATCTATAATACACCACTAGTATGTTATATTATTAGTATTATGTCACATACCAGTGCTAAATCATAAGTTGCATAAGAGATGTGGGCGAAACGTCAGGAGAGAATGCTTCTGGGAAACCAATTGTTTTTTCTTAGATTGTACTATATTAATCATATACCACAATGTCTATAATACACCACGAGTATATTATATTATTAGTATTATGTCACATTTTAGTGCTAAATCATAAGTTGCATAAGAGATGTGGGCGAAACGTCAGGAGAGAATGCTTCTGGGAAACCAATTATTTTTTCTTAGATTGTACTATATTAATCATATACCACAATGTCTATAATACACCACGAGTATATTATATTATTAGTATTATGTCACATTTTAGTGCTAAATCATAAGTTGCATAAGAGATGTGGGCGAAACGTCAGGAGAGAATGCTTCTGGGAAACCAATTATTATTTCTTAGATTGTACTATATTAATCATATACCACAATGTCTATAATACACCCCTAGTATGTTATATTATTAGTATTATGTCACATTTTAGTGCTAAATCATAAGTTGCATAAGAGATGTGGGCGAAACGTCAGGAGAGAATGCTTCTGGGAAACCAATTATGATTTCTTAGATTGTACTATATTAATCATATACCACAATGTCTATAATACACCCCTAGTATGTTATATTATTAGTATTATGTCACATTTTAGTGCTAAATCAAAAGTTGCATAAGAGATGTGGGCGAAACGTCAGGAGAGAATGCTTCTGGGAAACCAATTATGATTTCTTAGATTGTACTATATTAATAATATACCACAATATCTATAATACACCACTAGTATGTTATATTATTAGTATTATGTCACATACCAGTGCTAAATCATAAGTTGCATAAGAGATGTGGGCGAAACGTCAGGAGAGAATGCTTCTGGGAAACCAATTGTTTTTTCTTAGATTGTACTATATTAATCATATACCACAATGTCTATAATACACCACGAGTATATTATATTATTAGTATTATGTCACATTTTAGTGCTAAATCATAAGTTGCATAAGAGATGTGGGCGAAACGTCAGGAGAGAATGCTTCTGGGAAACCAATTATTTTTTCTTAGATTGTACTATATTAATCATATACCACAATGTCTATAATACACCACGAGTATATTATATTATTAGTATTATGTCACATTTTAGTGCTAAATCATAAGTTGCATAAGAGATGTGGGCGAAACGTCAGGAGAGAATGCTTCTGGGAAACCAATTATTATTTCTTAGATTGTACTATATTAATCATATACCACAATGTCTATAATACACCCCTAGTATGTTATATTATTAGTATTATGTCACATTTTAGTGCTAAATCATAAGTTGCATAAGAGATGTGGGCGAAACGTCAGGAGAGAATGCTTCTGGGAAACCAATTATTATTTCTTAGATTGTACTATATTAATCATATACCACAATGTCTATAATACACCCCTAGTATGTTATATTATTAGTATTATGTCACATTTTAGTGCTAAATCATAAGTTGCATAAGAGATGTGGGCGAAACGTCAGGAGAGAATGCTTCTGGGAAACCAATTATTTTTTCTTAGATTGTACTATATTAATAATATACCACAATGTCTATAATACACCCCTAGTATGTTATATTATTAGTATTATGTAACATATTAGTGCTAAATCATAAGTTGCATAAGAGATGTGGGCGAAATGTCAGGAGAGAATGCTTCTGGGAAACCAATTATTATTTCTTAGATTGTACTATATTAATCATATACCACAATGTCTATAATACACCCCTAGTATGTTATATCATTAGTATTATGTCACATACCAGTGCTAAATCATAAGTTGCATAAGAGATGTGGGCGAAACGTCAGGAGAGAATGCTTCTGGGAAACCAATTATTATTTCTTAGATTGTACTATATTAATCATATACCACAATGTCTATAATACACCCCTAGTATGTTATATCATTAGTATTATGTCACATACCAGTGCTAAATCATAAGTTGCATAAGAGATGTGGTCGAAACGTCAGGAGAGAATGCTTCTGGGAAACCAATTATTTTTTCTTAGATTGTACTATATTAATCATATACCACAATGTCTATAATACACCACGAGTATATTATATTATTAGTATTATGTCACATTTTAGTGCTAAATCATAAGTTGCATAAGAGATGTGGGCGAAACGTCAGGAGAGAATGCTTCTGGGAAACCAATTATGATTTCTTAGATTGTACTATATTAATAATATACCACAATATCTATAATGCACCACTAGTATGTTATATTATTAGTATTATGTCACATACCAGTGCTAAATCATAAGTTGCATAAGAGATGTGGGCGAAACGTCAGGAGAGAATGCTTCTGGGAAACCAATTGTTTTTTCTTAGATTGTACTATATTAATCATATACCACAATGTCTATAATACACCACGAGTATATTATATTATTAGTATTATGTCACATTTTAGTGCTAAATCATAAGTTGCATAAGAGATGTGGGCGAAACGTCAGGAGAGAATGCTTCTGGGAAACCAATTATTATTTCTTAGATTGTACTATATTAATCATATACCACAATGTCTATAATACACCACGAGTATATTATATTATTAGTATTATGTCACATTTTAGTGCTAAATCAAAAGTTGCATAAGAGATGTGGGCGAAATGTCAGGAGAGAATGCTTCTGGGAAACCAATTATTTTTTCTTAGATTGTACTATATTAATCATATACCACAATGTCTATAATACACCACGAGTATATTATATTATTAGTATTATGTCACATTTTAGTGCTAAATCATAAGTTGCATAAGAGATGTAGGCGAAACGTCAGGAGAGAATGCTTCTGGGAAACCAATTATGATTTCTTAGATTGTACTATATTAATAATATACCACAATATCTATAATACACCACTAGTATGTTATATTATTAGTATTATGTCACATACCAGTGCTAAATCATAAGTTGCATAAGAGATGTGGGCGAAACGTCAGGAGAGAATGCTTCTGGGAAACCAATTATTATTTCTTACATTGTACTATATTAATCATATACCACAATATATATAATGCACCACTAGTATGTTATATTATTAGTATTATGTCACATACCAGTGCTAAATCATAAGTTGCATAAGAGATGTGGGCGAAACGTCAGGAGAGAATGCTTCTGGGAAACCAATTGTTTTTTCTTAGATTGTACTATATTAATCATATACCACAATGTCTATAATACACCCCTAGTATGTTATATCATTAGTATTATGTCACATACCAGTGCTAAATCATAAGTTGCATAAGAGATGTGGGCGAAACGTCAGGAGAGAATGCTTCTGGGAAACCAATTTGATTTGACAGAAAAAGCAGTTCAATACGCAGTAATGTTATGTTGTCATTACTTTATGAATTTAGCACCAAAATATCACGATATATTGAAAACGTTGACTATAAAAATGTGTTGGATAATCCTGAACGTTGGATAAGTGAGACTACTGTATCTATTTTAGATGACAACGGAGTGCGCATGCGTCGAGCCGCTCCCTGCTTTCCCGCCTGTGACGTGCGGGAGAATCGTCCAATCGGGCGGCGGCAGAGGGAGGAGGGGTGGGACCATGGCCGAAAAGGCGGCCGTGGTGGAGGCGGGGCTTCTTCTTGGCGCCTCAGCCGTGAATTTACCTCAGGAAACGGGGCCTCGTTTGGCGCCCAGTTGAAGAGTTGAAAGAGGAGAGAGACGCCTTTCCTTTGGGGAGTCACTTTTACCTCAGGAAAGGCTTTTCTTCCCGTCCAGAGGACCCTCTCTCTCCCACTCGGTTTTAGGTTGGTTTCCTTGTTGTTTTGGGGGTTCTTTCATTCCCTCAGGAATCCCCTCAAAAGTGAAATACAAAGAGGAGGAAAGGCCTGCTTTATTATATTACTCTGGTCTTAAATTTTCAAAAACGGCCTCAAATAGCACCAGGTCTTTCTCCAGATAAAGGTGGATAAAGGCTTTGTGAAACAGAAAGAAGGAAACTATTTCGTTGATTAAGACTTCCATGAGGTTTTGCCTCAGAAATCACCTCGTCACAAAGCCTTTCTCTAGGAAGAGAGAAGATACAGTTGGAAACAATGTTCACTGAAATATTTACAAAATCATTAAAGTATTGACAAACATAATCATAAAAAATATTTGCAGAAACATTTGCCCAAAATAAGCAAAGTATTTGGGGAAAAATATTCATAAAAATATTCACAAACGTATTCAGAAAAAAAACAATCATGGAAACATTCACAAACATTGAAATAAAATATTCACCCAAAAAATCATACAAATATTTGTGGAAACATTTGCCAAAAATAAGCAAAATACTCAGAAAAAATATTCACAAATACAGTAGAGTCTCACTTATCCAACACTCGCTTATCCAACGTTCTGGATTATCCAACGCATTTTTGTAGTCCATGTTTTCAATAAATCCTGATATTTAGGTGCTAAATTCGTAAATACAGTAATTACTACATAGTATTACTGCATATTGAACGACTTTCTGTCAAATTTGTTGTATAACATAATGTTTTGGTGCTTAATTTGTAAAATCATAAACTAATTTAATGTTGAATAGGCTTTTCCTTAATCTCTCCTTATTATCCAACATATTCGCTTATCCAACGTTCTGTCGGCCCGTTTACGTTGGATAAGCGGGACTCTACTGTAATACCTGCTTTATTGATGAATAGTTTATTATTCTATCACCTCAAAAATGACAAAACTTTTGTCCAGAGAAAGACAAAGAACAACATTTTTGGAAATTTACACCATTTGATTTATTTCCCGCCTTAAGACCCACAAAGGGCCATAAAGAGCCAGGTGGCTTTACTCTGAGCCATAAGTTTTACCTCAGAATATGTTTTTTCTGTCATCTGGAGAACTTCTTTTCACTTTATTCATGTATGTTTCCTTATTATTTCAGAAATTTCTTTATCGAACCTTTACCTCAGAAAAGCCTTGTGAAATAGAAAGAAGAAAATGCCAATTTTATTTATTAAGAGATGGTCATCTCAGACTTTACCTCAGAAATGGCCAAGCCTTGTGAAACGGAAGGGAGAAACAAAGGCAAAACTTTTGAAAATTAGCACAGCTTTTTCTGAAGGGACCAGGTGAATATTGTTGCATTTTATTTATTATAATCTGAAATAATAATTGGTTTCCAGAAGCATTCTCTCCTGACGTTTCGCCCACATCTATGGCAGGAAACCATAGATTGCTGGTGAAGTTTTTATATATCTGCCAAATGTCCAGGGTGGGAGAAAGAACTCTTGTCTGTTGGAGGCCAATGTGAATGCTGCTATTGGCCACCTTGATTAGCATTGAATGGCCTGCAGTTTCAAGGCCTGGCTGCTTCCTGCCTGGGGGAATCCTGTGTTTGGAGGTGTTAGCTGGCCCTGCTTTTTGAGGTGGCAGCCCAGAAACTCACAACAACCCAGTGATTCCGGCCATGAAAGCCTTTGACAACACATGGCAACATTTTTGAAAATTCACACAGCTTTCCAGAGGAAATGAGTAGAATAATAATTGCATTTTTTTTACCAATCTGATTTATTTCCAGCCTTAAGACCCATAACATGCTATGCTGAAAATTATATATATATAATTATATATATATAAAATTATATATATATATAAAAATAATTTTGTATATAATGGACAATATAATATATTATAATCTAATGAATATACATATAATATTGATAGTAATATTGTAATGTAATACAATTTAATAATAAAACAATGATATTGATTATATATTATATATATTATATATAATTATATATGTACATACAAAGTATTATATTAGCATACACAATAATAGCATTATATATTACTATATTGTACTATACCATCATACTGTAATATTATTAGAAATATTACATGTAATATATAAAATAATTAATATTATATTTCATTAGTATTTGAATTATATTGTATTACATTATAATATTCTCAATATTATATTTATATTCAATATATTATATTATGATATATCATTGTCTATTATATTGTATATTATATACAATATACTATATATACACAATACATATTATATTATTAGCATAGCATGTTACGGGAGACAAGATGGGAACTGTCTTCCTGGCCTTGCAAAATAGAAAGAAGACAATGCCTGTTTTTTTTTTCTGAAAGCTTTCTTCCCACTCACTCTTCTCCCAGCGCTGAATTCAAGTCAAAGGGAAGAAAGGGAAGAAACAAAAGGTCGAAGAGACAGAAGACAGAAGATGCTTGAAGACACTCTCGCAAGGACACCGCCCGCCCCCCAAAAAAGGTCATTGTCAGGGTAATGGGTGTCAGGCTAGGCATTTCATGTCTATCTTTGCAATAAAAAACAGGCTACCTGTGTGCTAGGCTTTTGCATGAAGAACACGGTTCCCCTCGTGTGTGGCATCGAAGGTTCCCACTCGGGAACGGACGGGTCCTCCCTTTGTTCTAGGCAGATGATGGGGGTTTTCCTATACAAGCCGTAGGGGCCACAGCTTGGGGGGCAGCGGGGGGCCCGGCCCTGGCACCGCGGGGAGCAGCACACCTTACGGGCATTTTAAAAGCTCCCTTAAACTTAGACAGTGGCTAGCAATAAAAATATTAATACCTTAACTCACCTACTAACCCTACTAACACCATTCTAACTAGGGCAGGCTGGCCTTTTAAATAGGACTGTGTTTTGCCTGCTGGCAAGAACCAAGCTGGGAGGGAAGGGGGCCTCCTGGCCCCCCATAGAAGGGCTCCCCTAGAAGGACATTCAAAAGGCCCGCAAGGTGTCCTGAGAGCAGCCCCTGGGGCCCTCAGTGTGCCCCCCACGGTGCCAGGGCTGGGCCCCCCGCTCTCCCCCAACCCATGACCCCTGCCGCCTGTATCTCGTCCGCCCAGGGCCAACGGACGCCCCCTCCCTCCCCGGGCGGAGCTTCGGCGCCACACACAAGGGGAGGCCAGCCGTGGCCGCCAGAACATGGCCAACCTGGTTTTGGACTGCAAACATAGGCATGTAGGGACCCCCTTTTATTTATGTAAGGCCACCCACCCAGGGGACCTGGTTAAAGGGGATCCTCTATTCTTAAAGTAAGGCCTATAGAGATCTCCTATCCAGAAACTAAGGCGGCTTGGCCTATAGAGATCCCCTTTTGTTAAACTAAGGTGGCCTGGCCTATAGAGATCTCTTGTTGTTAAACTAAGGTGGCCTGGCCTATAGAGATCTCTTGTTGTTAAACTAAGGTGGCCTGGCCTATAGAGATCTCCTATTCTTTAAGGTAACGCCAGGCGATGTGGAGATCCCTGGTTCTTTTAACCCTTAAGGCCAACCGTGGGGAGATCCCTGGTTCTTTTAACCCTTAAGGCCAACCGTGGGGAGATCCCTGGTTCTTTTAACCCTTAAGGCCAACCGTGGGGAGATCCCTGGTTCTTTTAACCCTTAAGGCCAACCGTGGGGAGATCCCTGGTTCTTTTAACCCTTAAGGCCAACCGTGGGGAGATCCCTGGTTCTTTTAACCCTTAAGGCCAACCGTGGGGAGATCCCTGGTTCTTTTAACCCTTAAGGCCTGCCTGGGGAGATATCCTATTCTTTTTTCATGAAAAGTCGGGTATAGACCTTCTCTTTTCTCTCCCGTTTCATGTGCCTGGACTCCCGGAGGGCTCCTGCCGGACACCGTCTCCCATCGGCCGAGAGGGATCCTTCCTGTTTGGAAAGCATCTGCTACACAGGTAAAAAGAAGATTCCGGGAAGGAGATTCCTACAGCGGAGCCCTAAAGCCAGGTGAGACGTTCCTTCCAACCTCCACGGCTGCTTTGCACACACACACATGACACACACATGACACACACACACACGCATATACAGCTGGGGGCCCTCAGGGACTCTCCCCCCAATAGATCGGGGACTCCCACTCCGGCAATTGGCCATTGGAAATGCCTTGAAGCAGTTTGGGGCTTCCGGCCAAGCGCTCGCAAAGAGAACCCATTCAAGGTATACGTGGAGCCCCTTTTATTTATTATTTATTGACAGCATTTCTATTCCGCCCTTCTTTCTCACCCCAAAGGGGACTCAGGGCGGATCACATGACACATATAGGCAAACATTCAGTGCCTTTTAACATAGAACAAAGACAAACAAACATAAGCTCCGAGCGGGTCTCGAACTCATGACCTCCTGGTCAGAGTGATTCATTGCAGTTATAATTGCAGCTGGCTTCCTCTCCCGCCTGCGCCACAGCCCGGGCCAACCTTGATAAAAAGGGCCTGGCACGTGGAAAACTCTATTTGTAAGGCAAACCCTCGTTAAAGGAGGTTTGCAATTAATTTAAAACCAGGCTTCTGAGGGACCCGCTGCGTTTAAAGCCAAACCTAGCAGGTGGGAACCTCTCTTGTTGGATAAAGGAGATCCCCTCTGGTTAACGTAAGGGGAGGGACCCTCCATTTTTAATAGGATGCCTGGCAGAATCTTAACCTCAATGCAGGCCTATGGGGTCCAGCCTTATTCTCAATGACTGCATAGCCAGGCATGAAGGGACCCCATATTATTAATTTGAAGCCTGGTAAAAAGAGATTTATGTATTTATTTATTTACTACATTTATACCCCGCCCTCTTTTCCCTTAAAGGGGACTCAGAGCGGCTTACAAGTTATATTTACATACACTATCTCATTAGCATAGCACAATATTAGCATTATATATTACTACATTGCACTATACCACTATATAGAAATATTGTTAGCAATATTACATTTAAAATATAATATGTAATTAATATTATTGTATCATTGTTAGTATTATATTGCTTTATTTATTTATTTATTTATTAGATTTATATGCTGCCCTTCTCACCCCGAAGGGGACTCAGAACGGCTTAAAAATTAAATTTACATACAATATTATATTATTAGCATAGTACAATACTGGCAATAAATTACTATATTGTACTATATCAATATATGGTAGTATTATTAGTAATATTACATGCAAAACATAATATATAATTAATATTATTATATTGTATTATTAGTATATCGTATTACAATATAATATTATGAATATATGTATATACAATATGTTGTAATTATTATATATTAAATTTTATATATATATATATATACACACACAGTAGAGTCTCATTTATCCAACATAAACGGGCCAGCAGAATGTTGGATAAGCGAATATGTTGGATAATAAGGAGGGATTAAGGAAAAGCCTATTAAACATCAAATTAGTTTATGATTTTACAAATTAAGCACCAAATCATCATGTTATACAACAAATTTGACAGAAAAAGTAGTTCAATATGCAGTAATGCTATGTAGTAATTACTGTATTTATGAATTTAGTACCAAAAAATCATGATGTCTTGAAAACATTGTCTACAAAAATGTGTTGGATAATCCAGAATGTTGGATAAGCGAGTGTTGGATAAGTGAGACTCTACTGTATATAAAAATTAGAATAGCATGTTATTAGGGGAGGAGCATCTTAATTATTAGATGTCAGTATTAGTCATTAGATGTTAATATTAGTTATTCATATTAGTATCAATATTACATTAATATACAATAGAGCAGGGGTCCCCAAACTAAGGCCCGTGTGCGGGATGCGGCCCATCGAAGCCATTTATCCGGCCCCCACAGCACAACCCTTATTATTATTATTATTATTATTATTATTAGCATTGAGGCTGGGTGGCCATCTGTCAGGGGTGCTTTGCTTGTGCTTTCGGTGCACAAAGGCAGAAAGGGATTGGACTCAATGGCCAACCCTTCCAACCCTCATAATTATTATTATTATTAATTATTATTATTATTGCTTGGTGGCCAACTATAGTCTGGCCCTGCAATGGTCTGAAGGATCGTGAACTGGCTCCCTGTTTAAAAGGTTTGGGGACCCCTGCAATAGAGTATATTATTATCCTAGCACAATGTTATTATGTTATATAGTAGTATGTATGTTCATATTATTTATTCATATTAGTATCAATATGACATTAATATACAATAGAGTCTATTATTATCCTAGCACAATATTCATATGTTCTATAGTAGTATGTTGTTGCTAGGGGGAGGGGCCCCCCACTGATGGGGAGGGCCCCCCCACTGAGATCCCCTGTCATTAATGTTAGACCAGGCATTTAACGCCTACCTTTGCATTCAAGAGCAGGCTCCTAGGCCTTTGCATTCAAGAGCAGTGCGCTAGGCCTTTGCGCAAGGAACACCACCCACGGCTCCCCTTGTGCGTGGCGTTGAGGCCCCACTCGGTGACGGACAGGTCCTCCCTTTGCCCTGGGCAGGTCGTGGGGGGGGGGTCTCCCTGGATGTGCAGGGGGTCACGGCTGGGGGGAGAGCGGGGGCCCGGCCTTGGCACCCCCCTGGGGACCCGAGGGGCCGCTCTCAGCCCACGTCACGGGCATTTTAAAACGTCCCCGGGATGTAGTAGCTCAGATTAATCCCTGCACTAACCGCTAACCCTACTAACCCAGTTCTAACCCGGGCAGGCTAGGCTTTTAAATAGGACTGTTTTTGCCTGTTGGCAAGAACCAAGTGGGAGGGGGCCTCCGGGCCTCCCGTGGGAAGAAGGGCTCCGGCCCCCCCGGCCCCCCGGCCCCTGCCCTGTGCTGGGAGCCCCCCGCCCGGGCCCCCAGAGGCCTCCCTGTGGTACCGGGCTTGGCCCCCATCCGCTCTGCCCCCATCCGACGGCCTAGGAAAGCCCCCCACCATCCGCCCAGGGCCAACGGACGGCCCTCCCTCCCTCCCAGGGGCAGCCGCGTTCCTCACGCAAAGGTCTGGCGCACGGGAGCCTGTTTCTGAATGCAAACGTGGGGCCCAGGACCCCCCCCCCTTGTCTCCGTGCAGGGCCACCCCCCCAGGGACCCCCACAAATGCCTGGTGACAGGGGATCCTCTCCTCTTAGCAGGAGGAAAAGCCACGTGCGTAAAGCGGTGCCTTTGCTCCCGTCGTTCCCAAGAGCCCCCCAAAAGCGAGATGCTCCCCTGGGTTCAGCCCTCCTGACCCCTGTCTTCTCCCTTGTTCCATGTCTCCAAAATCCCCGAGGGAGGGGCTCCTCCTGGACAAGAGCCAAGGACGGAAGGACGGACGGACGGACGGACGGAGATCCCAGAGAGAGAGCGGAGAGCAGGACGCCTTGCCTTTTCGGAGCTGCTGAGGTCGACCCCTTTCCAACGAGGTCAGCTTTCAAGAAGAAAACTCTTCCCAAAAAAGTGTGTTCTGGTTATTATTCAAAGGCACAACGTTCAATATTTGACAGCATTAAACATCTAGATTACAGGACAGTTTATGTTACTGCATTTTATACACCTGACCTTGTTTTTACAAATAAAGTACCTGTATAATTTTTGCCTCTCTATATATATATTGTACTATGCTCAGACTCATTGTTCTGATATGCTGTTATATGGTTTAATTGTTTATATTGTTTATATTTTTAATGTATGACTGTTTATTACATGTGACATTGGGCTTGTTTCCCATGTGAGCCACCCCGAGTCCTCCTGGGGGAGATGGGAGCGGGAATATAAAAATAAAGTATTATTTTGTATTATTATTATTATTTATAATATTTATTATATATAATTTTCTTGCACCCCAAGTACCTCTGGCAAGTGCCAAAGAGTATTTAACTCTGCCTACATGGCACTAAAGTGTATTTATATGTTGATTGTTCCTATTGATTTTATGTTATGTTTTTTTTTGCTTTGTATAATAAGGCATTGAATTTTTGCCTTAATAATAATAGTTTTATGAATGTTTTAATGTCACTGAATTTTGAATTGAATTGAAATGTCATTGTAATTGTTTATATGTGTATTTTCTATTTGTAAGCCACCCTGAGTCTCCCCTTATTGGGTGAGAAGGTTTGGGAAGAAATACTGTCATAAATAAATAAATAAATATTCTGTGTCCAGGTTGGTTCATGGTTGACTTCTCTGGCAGGATGAGTCTGCAGGGCCTTTCCTGTCCCATGCAGCCGTGGGCAAGTCTACACAGGGACCACCAAGCCCAGCACTCTGCCCCGCAGCAAGCATGCAACAGAAAAGGCACTGCAGACACTCCTGCGCCTGCGCGGCCTGCTCCCGATTCGAGGGAACTTGGCCCGCCCACTACAGGCATCCCTTTATGCGCCTGCGCGGCCTGCTCCCTATGAGAGCGAACTTGGCCCCGCCCACTGCAGGCATCCCTTTATGCGCCTGTGCGGCCTGCTCCGTATGAGAGCGAACCTGGCCCCGCCCACTGCAGGCATCCCTTTATGCGCCTGTGCGGCCTGCTCCCGATTCGAGGGAACTTGGCCCGCCCACTACAGGCATCCCTTTATGCGCCTGCGCGGCCTGCTCCCTATGAGAGCGAACTTGGCCCCGCCCACTGCAGGCATCCCTTTATGCGCCTGTGCGGCCTGCTCCGTATGAGAGCGAACCTGGCCCCGCCCACTGCAGGCATCCCTTTATGCGCCTGTGCGGCCTGCTCCCTAGGAGAGCGAACGTGGCCCCGCCCACGACAGGCATCCCTCTCCCTCCCTTCTGCGCCTGCGCGGCCTCCTCGGCGTCACCGGAAGCTCCGTCACAGGGCGGCAAGATGGCGGCCCGGCCCGGTCAGAGGCGTTCGGGGCGGCGTTTCCACGGTGACCCGGGTCCGTCGAGGCTTCGTCGCCAAGGCCCGGGAGGAGGAGGAAGGGCGCCGGGAGCGTGGCCTTCCAAACCGAGCCGGGGTTGGGCGTGAGGCCGCGCCTGCCTCCCTTCCCTGCCCGGACGTTTGCAGGCCAAGGCGGGGAAGGAATCCCAGGCAGGAAAACCCCCTTGGCCTGCGCGCCCTCCCTGCCTGCCGGAGTTTGGGACTCTTCCCAACCCGTAGGCTGGCTGCTAGGCATTGTGGGAGTTGGAGTCCCAAGTTCACCCAGGCCTCTTCTTTTTTATGTATTTTTATGTATTTCAATAAAAATGATTTAAAAAAAATAAATGGAGGTGAGCACCAACCTCCAGAGTGTGAGTAGATCAATAGGTACCGCTCCAGCGGGAAGGTAACGGCGCTCCATGCCGTCGTGCCAGTGGCCACATGACCCTGGAGGTGTCTACGGACAACGCCGGCGCTTCGGCTTAGAAATTATTTCTACTAATAGGTTTGAGAAAGTAAAAAAGTAGACCAGAAGGAAGAAGGCGGGACCAGGAAGACACCTGTCCATCATGTCTCCTGTATCAATTTCACAATAGAATAATAGAGAATACTCATATTATACTATACTCATCATATACTGTATACACATATAATATTGATAATATTCCGATGTAATACAATAGAATAATAATAATAATACGGTATTATAATTATATATTTATATTACAGGTAATATTACTAATAATATATAATGCTTATATTGTGCTGTACTAATATTATAATGTATATACATATAATATTGATAATAATATTCTGATGTATTACAATATAATAATAATAATACGCTATTATAATTATATATTTTATGACATGTAATATTACTAATAATATTGCAATATAGTCCTATAGTACAAAATAATAATATATAATGCTTATATTGTGCTGTACTAATATAATGTATATACTTATAATATAATACTGATAATAATATTCCTATGTATTACAATATAATAATAATAATACACTATTATGATTGTATATACATATAATACTGATAATAATATTCCAATGCAATACAATTTAATAAAAATAATAATGCACTATTATAATTGTATATTTTTATTACATGTAATATGACTAATAATATTGCAATATAGTCATTTAGTACAAATAATAATATATAATGCTTGTATTGTGCTGTACTAATATTATAATATATATATACTGATATTAATATTCTGATGTAATATAATGTAATAATAATAATAATACACTATTGTATATTTAAATTACATGTAATATTCCTAATAATATTGCAATATAGTCCTATAGTACAATATAATAATATATAATGCTTATATTGTGCTGTACTAATATTATAATGTATATACATATAATATTGATAATAATATTCCGATGCAATACAATTTAATAATAATAATACACTTTTATAATTGTATAATTTTATTACATGTAATATTACTAATAATATTGCAATATAGTACAATATAATAATATATAATGCTTATATTGTGCTGTACTAATATTATAATGTATATACATGTAATATAATACTGAGAATAATATTCCGATGTATTACAATATAATAATACCCTATTATAATTGTATATACATATAATACTGATAATAATATTCCAATGCAATACAATTTAATAATAATAATAATAATACACTATTATAATTGTATATTTTTATTACATGTAATATGACTAATAATATTGCAGTATAGTCCTATAGTACAATATAATAATATATAATGCTTGTTTTGTGCTGTACTAATATTATAATGTATATACATATAATACTGATAATAATATTCCAATGCAATACAATGTAATAATAATAATAATACACTATTGTATATTTATATTACATGTAATATGACTAATAATATTGCAATATAGTCATATAGTACAATATAATAATATATAATGCTTATATTGTGCTGTACTATTATAATGTATAAAATACTGATAATAATATTCCAATGTATTACTATATAATAATAATAATACGCTATTATAATTGTATATACATATAATACTGATAATAATATTCTGATGCAATACAATGCAATAATAATAATAATAATAATACACTATTTTATATTTATATTCCATGTAATGTTACTAATAATATTGCAATATAGTCGTATAGTACAATATAATAATATACAATGCTTATATTGTGCTGTACTAATATTATAATATATTGTATATACATATAATATTGATAATAATATTCCGATGTATTACAATATAATAATAATAATATGCTATTATAATTAAATATTTATATTACATGTAATGTTAGTAGTAATACTGCAACATAGTCATATAGTACAATACAATAATATATAATGCTTATATTGAGCTGTACTAATATTATAATATATTGTATATACATATATTATTGATAATAATATTCTGATGTAATATTTATTTATTTATTATTTAAACGTATATGCCATCACTCCCCTAGGGTTAATACAATGTAATAATAATAATATACTATTGTATATTTATATTCCATGTAATGTTACAAATAATATTGCAATATAGTAATATAGTACAATATAATAATTTACAATGCTTATATTGTGCTGTACTAATATTATAATATACATATAATATTGATAATATTCCAATGTATTACAATATAATAATAATACACTATTATAATGATATAAGGCACCAGCACTCTTGGGCGGAGGGCGTGACAGGTCTTGCAAACCTCTCACTCCCAAGATTATTATTATTAATATTAGTATTATTTAAGATTACCCTGGATCAAAGAAATATCAATTAATATTACATTAAGTCCTAATGGCTTTTCTGTCTGTCGCCCTCCTGTGGACAGAAGAAGATTGCACTTGCCTTGAAACTCTGATTCTTTGCTCTCTGCTGCCATCCAATGGTCAGATAGAAAAGTGCAGCACAAAGGCGCCTTCAACGCTCGAGGCTGCACTTCCGCCTCTGACCATTGGATGGCAGCAGAGAGCGAAGACTCAGAATCCCAAGGCAAGTGCAATATTCTTCTGTCCACAGGAGGGCGACAAAGAGAAAAGACATTAGGAATCCCATTGATAGATCATTGAGCCATTTGGGAAATATAATTACATGACAATAGTAATACTACTAATAATAACATCCTGGGAGTTAGGGTTTTGCAAGGTCTTTCCCGTCTTCTGCCCAGGAGTGCCGGTGCCTTGTCAAACTACAACTCCCACCATCCTAGACAAACTCTACAACAGCTCAATGCCATTGGAGCCTAGGAGATATAACCCCCCCTTGCTTAGTTTTCCAATAAGAATAACATAATAACAACAAAACTTTATTTCTAGACCGCCCTCTCTCCTCCAGAGGATGTACATATAATTCACTATAATTGTATATTTTTATTATATGAAATATTACTAATAATATTGCAATATAGTCGTATAATATAACTCGCTGTACCCGGCCACGCGTTGCTGTGGCGTAGTCCTTAGTGGGGTTTTCTTCGTGGCATAAAGAGGATTCCCCGTAGGTAGGAAGCAGCCAGGCTTTGATGCTGCAAGGGTATTCAAGTTGGCCAACAATGGAGTCCCCTAGGTATGAAGCAGCCAGGCTTTGATGCTGCAAGGCTATTCAATGGGATTCAAGTTGGCCGACAATGGAGTCCCCTAGGTATGAAGCAGCCAGGCTTTGATGCTGCAAGGCTATTCAAGTTGGCCGACAATGGAGTCCCCTAGGTATGAAGCAGCCAGGCTTTGATGCTGCAAGGCTATTCAATGGGATTCAAGTTGGCCGACAATGGAGTCCCCTAGGTATGAAGCAGCCAGGCTTCGATGCTGCAAGGCTATTCAATGGGATTCAACTTGGCCGACAATGGAGTCCCCTAGGTATGAAGCAGCCAGGCTTCGATGCTGCAAGGCTATTCAATGGGATTCAAGTTGGCCGACAATGGAGTCCCCTAGGTATGAAGCAGCCAGGCTTTGATGCTGCAAGGCTATTCAATGGGATTCAAGTTGGCCGACAATGGAGTCCCCTAGGTATGAAGCAGCCAGGCTTTGATGCTGCAAGGCTATTCAATGGGATTCAAGTTGGCCGACAATGGAGTCCCCTAGGTATGAAGCAGCCAGGCTTTGATGCTGCAAGGCTATTCAATGGGATTCAAGTTGGCCGACAATGGAGTCCCCTAGGTATGAAGCAGCCAGGCTTTGATGCTGCAAGGCTATTCAATGGGATTCAAGTTGGCCGACAATGGAGTCCCCTAGGTATGAAGCAGCCAGGCTTTGATGCTGCAAGGCTATTCAATGGGATTCAAGTTGGCCGACAATGGAGTCCCCTAGGTATGAAGCAGCCAGGCTTTGATGCTGCAAGGCTATTCAAGTTGGCCGACAATGGAGTCCCCTAGGTATGAAGCAGCCAGGCTTCGATGCTGCAAGGCTATTCAATGGGATTCAAGTTGGCCGACAATGGAGTCCCCTAGGTATGAAGCAGCCAGGCTTGGATGCTGCAAGGCTATTCAATGGGATTCAAGTTGGCCGACAATGGAGTCCCCTAGGTATGAAGCAGCCAGGCTTTGATGCTGCAAGGCTATTCAATGGGATTCAAGTTGGCCGACAATGGAGTCCCCTAGGTATGAAGCAGCCAGGCTTTGATGCTTCAAGGCTATTCAATGGGATTCAAGTTGGCCGACAATGGAGTCCCCTAGGTATGAAGCAGCCAGGCTTTGATGCTGCAAGGCTATTCAATGGGATTCAAGTTGGCCGACAATGGAGTCCCCTAGGTATGAAGCAGCCAGGCTTTGATGCTGCAAGGCTATTCAATGGGAATTCAAGTTGGCCGACAATGGAGTCCCCTAGGTATGAAGAAGCCAGGCTTAGATGCTGCAAGGCTATTCAAGTTGGCCGACAATGGAGTCCCCTAGGTATGAAGCAGCCAGGCTTTGATGCTGCAAGGCTATTCAATGGGATTCAAGTTGGCCGACAATGGAGTCCCCTAGGTATGAAGCAGCCAGGCTTTGATGCTGCAAGGCTATTCAATGGGAATCAAGTTGGCCGACAATGGAGTCCCCTAGGTATGAAGCAGCCAGGCTTTGATGCTGCAAGGCTATTCAAGTTGGCCGACAATGGAGTCCCCTAGGTATGAAGCAGCCAGGCTTTGATGCTGCAAGGCTATTCAATGGGATTCAAGTTGGCCGACAATGGAGTCCCCTAGGTATGAAGCAGCCAGGCTTCGATGCTGCAAGGCTATTCAAGTTGGCCGACAATGGAGTCCCCTAGGTATGAAGCAGCCAGGCTTTGATGCTGCAAGGCTATTCAATGGGATTCAAGTTGGCCGACAATGGAGTCCCCTAGGTATGAAGCAGCCAGGCTTTGATGCTGCAAGGCTATTCAATGGGATTCAAGTTGGCCGACAATGGAGTCCCCTAGGTATGAAGCAGCCAGGCTTTGATGCTGCAAGGCTATTCAATGGGATTCAAGTTGGCCGACAATGGAGTCCCCTAGGTATGAAGCAGCCAGGCTTTGATGCTGCAAGGCTATTCAATGGCCAGGAATCCGCTGTGTGTGTTTGTCTCCATCCAGTGGTGAAAGGCGCGCATTGCAGGCGGAGAGGAAATGAATGGGAAGAAGCCGCTGTGTGTGTTTGTCTCCATCCAGTGGTGAAAGGCGCGCATTGCAGGCGGACTGGAAAATTCCCCGCATTGCCGTCAATGGAGACGGAGGAGGAGGATGAGGAGGAGGAGGATGAGGACGAAGGCCTCTCCATGGAATATTCTTCAAATACCCTATATACCCGGATATAAGCCGACCCGAATATAAACCGAGGCATCTAATTTTACCACAAAAAAACCCTGGGAAATCATTGACTCCAGTATAAGCCGAGGGTGGGAAATTTCAGAAATAAAAATAGATACCAATAAAATTACATTGTGGGTGAAACGTCAGGAGAGAATGCTTCTGGAAACCAATTATTATTACTTAGATTGTACTATATTAATCATATACCACAATGTCTATAATACACCCCTAGTATGTTATATTATTAGTATTATGTCACATTTTAGTGCTAAATCATAAGTTGCATAAGAGATGTGGGCGAAACGTCAGGAGAGAATGCTTCTGGGAAACCAATTATTATTTCTTAGATTGTACTATATTAATCATATACCACAATGTCTATAATACACCCCTAGTATGTTATATTATTAGTATTATGTCACATTTTAGTGCTAAATCAAAAGTTGCATAAGAGATGTGGGCGAAACGTCAGGAGAGAATGCTTCTGGAAACCAATTATTATTTCTTAGATTGTACTATATTAATCATATACCACAATGTCTATAATACACCCCTAGTATGTTATATTATTAGTATTATGTCACATTTTAGTGCTAAATCAAAAGTTGCATAAGAGATGTGGGCGAAACGTCAGGAGAGAATGCTTCTGGGAAACCAATTATTTTTTCTTAGATTGTACTATATTAATCATATACCACAATGTCTATAATACACCACGAGTATATTATATTATTAGTATTATGTCACATTTTAGTGCTAAATCATAAGTTGCATAAGAGATGTGGGCGAAACGTCAGGAGAGAATGCTTCTGGGAAACCAATTATTATTTCTTACATTGTACTATATTAATAATATACCACAATATCTATAATACACCACTAGTATGTTATATTATTAGTATTATGTCACATACCAGTGCTAAATCATAAGTTGCATAAGAGATGTGGGCGAAACGTCAGGAGAGAATGCTTCTGGGAAACCAATTATTTTTTCTTAGATTGTACTATATTAATCATATACCACAATGTCTATAATACACCACGAGTATATTATATTATTAGTATTATGTCACATTTTAGTGCTAAATCATAAGTTGCATAAGAGATGTGGGCGAAACGTCAGGAGAGAATGCTTCTGGGAAACCAATTATTTTTTCTTAGATTGTACTATATTAATCATATACCACAATGTCTATAATACACCACGAGTATATTATATTATTAGTATTATGTCACATTTTAGTGCTAAATCATAAGTTGCATAAGAGATGTGGGCGAAACGTCAGGAGAGAATGCTTCTGGGAAACCAATTATTTTTTCTTAGATTGTACTATATTAATCATATACCACAATGTCTATAATACACCACGAGTATATTATATTATTAGTATTATGTCACATTTTAGTGCTAAATCATAAGTTGCATAAGAGATGTGGGTGAAACGTCAGGAGAGAATGCTTCTGGGAAACCAATTATTATTTCTTACATTGTACTATATTAATCATATACCACAATGTCTATAATACACCCCTAGTATGTTATATTATTAGTATTATGTCACATTTTAGTGCTAAATCAAAAGTTGCATAAGAGATGTGGGCGAAACGTCAGGAGAGAATGCTTCTGGGAAACCAATTATTATTTCTTAGATTGTACTATATTAATCATATACCACAATGTCTATAATACACCCCTAGTATGTTATATTATTAGTATTATGTCACATTTTAGTGCTAAATCAAAAGTTGCATAAGAGATGTGGGCGAAACGTCAGGAGAGAATGCTTCTGGGAAACCAATTATTTTTTCTTAGATTGTACTATATTAATCATATACCACAATGTCTATAATACACCACGAGTATATTATATTATTAGTATTATGTCACATTTTAGTGCTAAATCATAAGTTGCATAAGAGATGTGGGCGAAACGTCAGGAGAGAATGCTTCTGGGAAACCAATTATTATTTCTTACATTGTACTATATTAATAATATACCACAATATCTATAATACACCACTAGTATGTTATATTATTAGTATTATGTCACATACCAGTGCTAAATCATAAGTTGCATAAGAGATGTGGGCGAAACGTCAGGAGAGAATGCTTCTGGGAAACCAATTATTTTTTCTTAGATTGTACTATATTAATCATATACCACAATGTCTATAATACACCACGAGTATATTATATTATTAGTATTATGTCACATTTTAGTGCTAAATCATAAGTTGCATAAGAGATGTGGGCGAAACGTCAGGAGAGAATGCTTCTGGGAAACCAATTATTTTTTCTTAGATTGTACTATATTAATCATATACCACAATGTCTATAATACACCACGAGTATATTATATTATTAGTATTATGTCACATTTTAGTGCTAAATCATAAGTTGCATAAGAGATGTGGGTGAAACGTCAGGAGAGAATGCTTCTGGGAAACCAATTATTATTTCTTACATTGTACTATATTAATCATATACCACAATGTCTATAATACACCCCTAGTATGTTATATTATTAGTATTATGTCACATTTTAGTGCTAAATCATAAGTTGCATAAGAGATGTGGGCGAAACGTCAGGAGAGAATGCTTCTGGGAAACCAATTATTTTTTCTTAGATTGTACTATATTAATAATATACCACAATGTCTATAATACACCCCTAGTATGTTATATTATTAGTATTATGTCACATATTAGTGCTAAATCAAAAGTTGCATAAGAGATGTGGGCAAAATGCTCCGCTATGTTCCTTTTCTTCTTTTCATACCTCTATGTTCCATTTCCTCATTGCAGGAGCGCTCTTTACTTTTCATACTTCTATGTTTACTTTCTGCATTGCGGGAGCGCTCTTTACTTTTCATACCTCTATGTTCCTTTTCCGCATTGCGGGGCGCTCTTTACTTATCATACTTCTATGTTCACTTTCTGCATTGCGGGGCGCTCTTTACTTTTCATACCTCTATGTTTACTTTCTGCATTGCGGGGCGCTCTTTGCTTTTCATACTTCTATGTTCCATTTCCGCATTGCAGGGGCGCTCTTTTCATTTCATACCTCTATGTTCCTCCTATCCCGCCTTTTCCCCCCTCCGCCTCCGCTCTCTTCTCCCATTGGTTGTTGCTTGGGAGGTCCCGCCCCTTTCCCCTTCCTTCGCTCCCTCATTGGTCGAAGCGCGTCCTGGCAGATATGTAGTGCGGGGGCGTTTCCCATCGTAGCCGCAATAATACAAAATAAATAATTTTATAATATCAGAGATATATAGTCTTCGAGCTTATTAATAATCGTTACGTATGATTATGTTGTTTGAATATGAGGTCCATGGATGTGTCAGGGTTGGCGACGGAAGGGACGGGTTGCGTGATGGACCTGCCGGGACTTGGGGGCGGGGCAAGGGGCGTGGCCTGGCGCGTGAGGGCCGGGGAAGGGAACAGCCAAGATGGCGGCCGGGGTGAGTGAGGCGAGCGAAGCGCCGCTGAGGAGAACGGCAGGAAAAGGCCTTTAGATTATATTATAAATTATTGTGTTATTATTTCATATTATATTATTATCGTACATATTATGTTGCATTGCGTTTATAATATATTATATCTTTATTATTTCATATTATTATTATAGACATGATTTTGCATTATGTGGTTATTTTATATTATATTATTTTATTTTTATTATTTTGCATCCTTATATTATTTGGTTTTTATATTATTATCATTTTACATTATTATTATATTATATTATTTTGTTCTTATTTCATATTATATTTATTTCATATTTTATTATATTATTATTTGGCATCATTATTATTTTATTCTGTTATTTCATATTATTATAATACACAGTATTTTGCATTATTATGTTGTTATTATTTCATATTATTATACATATCATTTTGCATTTTTATGTTGTTATTTTATATTATATTATTTTTATTATTTTGCATCCTTATATTATTTGGTTTTTATATTATTATCATTTTGCATTATTATTATATTATATTATATTGTTCTTATTTCATATTATATTATATTTATTTCATATTTTATTATATTATTATTATTATTTTGTATCGTTATTATATTATTCTGTTATTTCATATTATTATAATTCACAGTATTTTGCATTATTATGTTATTTTATATTATTATAATATTATTATTATTTTGCATCCTTATATTATTGGTTTTTATTTTATATTTTATATTTTATTATTTTACATTCTTATATCGTTTTGTTTATATTTCATATTATATTATATTATTATTTTACATCATTATTATCTATATATATAAAAGAGTGATGGCATCAGGGCAGCGGACAAAACAACAAAACCACAGGCCCCCCAACCTCGAAATGTGACAACACAATCCATCATCCACGGCTCTAGGTTGATACAACAAAAAGAAAAGAAAAATAAAGTCCTAATTAGAGGGAGAGGAGTAATTGTTTTTATCCAATTGCTGCCAATTACAAGGCTAAGTTCTGCCCACTTGGTCTCCTAGCAACCTACTCACCCCAGGGGACAGGCACAAGAGGGCCATCCAGTTCAACTTCCTTCTACCATGCAGGAGGACACAATCCAATCACTCCTGACAGATGGCCATCCAATATCTGCACAATAATAATACACATCGATTCATAGCATCAGACAGTTAGGAGACACCCCTAAAGGCCATCCAGCCCAACCCAATTCTGCCATGCAGGACACAAGCCAAGCACTCCCAACAGATGGCCACTCAGCCTCTCAATACTAATACTAATAATAATAACATCATCATACAATCCTAAGGTTTGGAGTGACCCCTAAGGATCATCCAGATCAACTTCCTTCTACCATGCAGGAGGACACAATCCAAGCACTCCTGACAGATGGCCATCCAGCCTCTACATAATAATGATGATGATGATGATAATAATAATAATAATAATAATAATAGAAGCATAGAATCCAAGAGTTTGGAGAGACCCCTAAGGGCCATCCAGCCCAACCCTTTCTACTATGCAGCAGGACACAATCCAAGCATTCCCAACACATGGACAACATATAAATACTATACAATACTACACAGGGACATAGACCCCCTCTACCCTCACCACTTTCCCAGGACACAAACAACCAAATGCATACTCAACATCAAGACAACCATACAACAGACATTCAATACCACCACTACCACAACAATTTCTCACTAACACCACCAGACAACGCCACAGCAACGCGTGGCCGGGCACAGCTAGTACTATATAATTTTGTTGTTTCATACTATTATACACATGATTTTGCATTATTATGTTGTTGTTTTATATTATTATATTATTATTTTACATCATTTTTATATTTGTTCTTACGTATTGCGTATTATAATTATTATTTTGCATCATTATTATATTCTGTTATTTCGTGTTATTATAATACACAGTATTTTGCATTATTATGTTGTTATTTTATATTATTATTATATTACTATTATTTTGCATCCTTATATTATTTGGATCTTATATTATTTTATATTATTATTATTGTTTTTCATCATTATTATATTATTTTGTTCTTATTTCATATTATATTATATTATTATTATATTGCGTCGTTATTATATTATTCTGTTATTTCATATGTCCGATTTACCTACATGAGTGGGAATCGATTTGGAGGAAAAAAAATTAAATACACGTACTCCATGGACATGAAAGAAAACTGGCTGAAAGTAATGCATAGATGGTACCTAACCCCCCAAAAGATAGGATTTATGTATAAAAATACTAATAATAAATGCTGGAAATGTAAATCTCAAGTGGGCTCGTACCACCCTATGTGGTGGAGTTGTAGAAAGATGGCAAAATTTTGGACGATGATGTTAGACGAAAGTAATAAAATTCTAAACACAAACTTTGCGAAGACGCCTGAGCTCCTCCTGCTAGGGTTATATGATGAATTAGATAAGGTAGATTTAAATACAGATAAACTATTTACATTTTTTTATTACTGCAGCAAGGATGGTAATCGCAAAACAATGGAAAAGTGAGAAAGCCCCATCGAAAGATGCCTGGCTGACCAAATGGACTGAAATAAAGGATATGGACAAACTTACCTTCTGAATGAGAAAGAGCAACGGAAGAGCTATAAGAGCCACGGACTGGTCAAACTTTGAAGACTACCTTGTTACTTCAGAGAAGGGAACCAGCAAGGTTGTATTCAGATTTTCTGGGAAGTTGTAGTTTAGGTAAACATAATGAAGATTTTACTGATTGCAGTACAGTCTCCTTATCTATAGATTTGATATGCATGGTTTTACTTACTGTAGTAAACTCTCCCCTCCAAAGTGTTTGTAGGCCTCTCTATGTTCTTCGCTGCAATTCTGTGATATGTTTCTGGCCCAAATATCCGCGAAATATAAGGTTTACTTGCATCCATGGGGATCTTAGAATGGGAGGTATATGTAATAGTTTAACCCTTAAGCTCTTCCTCATTAAAAAAATTGCAGGAAAGTCTAGTTATTTTTCCCCCTCCACAAATGTCTTGCAGGCATTACATTTTTTGTTCTTTTTAAAATGTAATACAATGGTATAATTATCCCCCCCCCTCCCAAGCACATCTTCTCTGTTGGTTTCTTCTTTTCTGGGTAGGAGATATTACTTTTTGGAGCCAACCCGGGATTTTATCAGTATATTTATTGTATGTGACCTCATTTGTTTTATGATTTGTTTTATTGTTGATTGACTTGTTTTATTGATATGTTTTTATATTGTCTGATATCTGGGCTTGGCCCCATGTAAGCCGCCCTGAGTCCCTTCGGGGAGATGGGGCGGGGTATAAAACTAAAATTATTATTATTATTATTATTATTATTATTATTATTATTATTATTATTACCTTAAGAAAAGATGATAAGAACTATCTAATTGGAACATAAATGATTAGTGACAAAGATCGGAAGTCAATCCCCCCCCCCATTGCTAGTGTCTATCCCCTCTCACAATCCCTAATCCAGACACACTTGCCCTGCCCCTGCCCTCCCTTCCCTGTTCCCCTGCCGTATGTCGTCTTATGTTTTATGTTTGATGTTTTAAAAGAAACTTCTCAATAAAAATGATACAAAAAATAAAATAAAAAAATAAACTTAACCAAACCTGGCTGTTTAAACAAAATCAAATAAACATGTCATCCATAAATCAAAATAAAAACACACACTTCTTTACACCAACTTTGGTTGCAAATGTATGCAATTTCCTTGAGAAACCTCTTCCTTCCTTCCCAGGCACCATTTCTTAAACCCAGAAAGGGAAAACACACGTAGGAGCCGCCTGAATTCTCACTTCTCTGTCCTTACGGCTGAGTTACAACTCGCTGAGCTTGTTTTGATTCTGTTTCTATACAAAACGGTGGCTCCCATCATGAAATCAATAAAGTTTATTATTTCACGACGGCCAGGTTTTGGGTGTTTTTATTGGGGAGGGAAATGCAGACATTTGGCTTGTTGCGCCATTCGCCTGAAACTAAGTAAAATCTCTGGGAACGAACAGAGGATGGGAGAAGAACCGTTGCATTTTGCCCTGAGTCTGGAAACGGTCTTCCGAATGATCACAAAGGCCACCTTGGTGTAAAAGAGAGAGCTGTTTCTTTATAAAAAGGAGAGTTAAAGTGCGATAAATGCTCACTATCCCAGGCCTGCGAGTCCACAGGAATTCCAGACAGGAAACAATCAGGGCCAGCTAACGCGTTCACAACAAAGGATTCCCCCAGGCAGGAATGCAGCCAGTCTTTGAGGCTGCAAGGCCATTCAATGCTAATCAAGGCGGCCAATGGCAACATTCACACTTGCCTCCAAGACAAGAGTTCTTTCTCTCGCCCTGGACGTGATTCCACAGATAGATAAACCTCCCTTGCTTAGTTTTCCAAAATACCACACAAGCTCTGAGGATGCCTGCCATAAATGTGGGCGAAATGTCAGGAGAGAATGCTTCGGGAACATGGCCATAGTATTGTGCGGTTGCAAAGTTGCAGAGGTTGCATGGGATGGTGGGAGTTGCAGTTTGGCAAGGCACCAGCACTCTTGGGTGGAGGGGGTGAAAGGCCTTGCAAACCTCTCACTCCCAAGATTATTATTAGTAGTATTAGTATTATTTAAGATTAATACTGGATCAAAGAAATATCAATTAATATTACATTAAGTCCTAATGGCTTTTCTGTCTGTCGCCCTCCTGTGGACAGAAGAATATTGCACTTGCCTTGAAACTCTGATTCTTTGCTCTCTGCTGCCATCCAATGGTCAGGTCGGGAAGTGCAGCACAAAGGCGCCTTCAACGCTCGAGGCTGCACTTCCGCCTCTGACCATTGGATGGCAGCAGAGAGCGAAGACTCAGAATCCCAAGGCAAGTGCAATATTCTTCTGTCCACAGGAGGGCGACAAAGAGAAAAGACATAAGGAATCCCATTGATCTATCATTGAGCCATTTGGGAAATATAATTACATGACAATAGTAATACTACTAATAATAATATCCTGGGAGTTAGGGTTTTGCAAGGTCTTTCCCGTCTTCTGCCCAGGAGTGCCGGTGCCTTGTCAAACTACAACTCCCACCATCCTATACAAACCCTACAACAGCTCAATGCCATTGGAGCCTAGGAGATATAACCCCCCCTTGCTTAGTTTTCCAATAAGAATAACATAATAACAACAAAACTTTATTTCTAGACCGCCCTCTCTCCTCCAGAGGATGTACATATAATTCACTATAATTGTATATTTTTATTATATGAAATATTACTAATAATATTGCAATATAGTCGTATAATATAACTCGCTGTACCCGGCCACGCGTTGCTGTGGCGTAGTCCTTAGTGGGGTTTCCTTCGTGGCATAAAGAGGATTCCCCGTAGGTAGGAAGCAGCCAGGCTTTGATGCTGCAAGGCTATTCAATGGGATTGAAGTTGGCCGACAATGGAGTCCTCTAGGTATGAAGCAGCCAGGCTTTGATGCTGCAAGGCTATTCAATGGGATTGAAGTTGGCCGACAATGGAGTCCTCTAGGTATGAAGCAGCCAGGCTTTGATGCTGCAAGGCTATTCAATGGGATTCAAGTTGGCCGACAATGGAGTCCCCTAGGTATGAAGCAGCCAGGCTTTGATGCTGCAAGGCTATTCAATGGGATTCAAGTTGGCCGACAATGGAGTCCCCTAGGTATGAAGCAGCCAGGCTTTGATGCTGCAAGGCTATTCAATGGGATTTAAGTTGGCCGACAATGGAGTCCCCTAGGTATGAAGCAGCCAGGCTTTGATGCTGCAAGGCTATTCAATGGGATTCAAGTTGGCCGACAATGGAGTCCCCTAGGTATGAAGCAGCCAGGCTTTGATGCTGCAAGGCTATTCAATGGGATTCAAGTTGGCCGACAATGGAGTCCCCTAGGTATGAAGCAGCCAGGCTTTGATGCTGCAAGGCTATTCAATGGGATTCAAGTTGGCCGACAATGGAGTCCCCTAGGTATGAAGCAGCCAGGCTTTGATGCTGCAAGGCTATTCAATGGCCAGGAATCCGCTGTGTGTGTTTGTCTCCATCCAGTGGTGAAAGGCGCGCATTGCGGGCGGAGAGAAAGTGAATAGGGAATAAGCCGCTGTGTGTGTTTGTCTCCATCCAGTGGTGAAAGGCGCGCATTGCAGGCGGAGAGAAAATGAATGGGAAGAAGCCGCTGTGTGTGTTTGTCTCCATCCAGTGGTGAAAGGCGCGCATTGCAGGCGGACTGGAAAATTCCCCGCATTGCCGTCAATGGAGACGGAGGAGGAGGATGAGGAGGAGGAGGATGAGGACGAAGGCCTCTCCATGGAATATTCTTCAAATACCCTATATACCCGGATATAAGCCGACCCGAATATAAACCGAGGCATCTAATTTTACCACAAAAAAACCCTGGGAAATCATTGACTCCAGTATAAGCCGAGGGTGGGAAATTTCAGAAATAAAAATAGATACCAATAAAATTACATTGTGGGTGAAACGTCAGGAGAGAATGCTTCTGGAAACCAATTATTATTACTTAGATTGTACTATATTAATCATATACCACAATGTCTATAATACACCCCTAGTATGTTATATTATTAGTATTATGTCACATTTTAGTGCTAAATCATAAGTTGCATAAGAGATGTGGGCGAAACGTCAGGAGAGAATGCTTCTGGGAAACCAATTATTATTTCTTAGATTGTACTATATTAATCATATACCACAATGTCTATAATACACCCCTAGTATGTTATATTATTAGTATTATGTCACATTTTAGTGCTAAATCAAAAGTTGCATAAGAGATGTGGGCGAAACGTCAGGAGAGAATGCTTCTGGGAAACCAATTATTTTTTCTTAGACTGTACTATATTAATCATATACCACAATGTCTATAATAAACCACGAGTATATTATATTATTAGTATTATGTCACATTTTAGTGCTAAATCATAAGTTGCATAAGAGATGTGGGCGAAACGTCAGGAGAGAATGCTTCTGGGAAACCAATTATGATTTCTTAGATTGTACTATATTAATAATATACCACAATATCTATAATACACCACTAGTATGTTATATTATTAGTATTATGTCACATACCAGTGCTAAATCATAAGTTGCATAAGAGATGTGGGCGAAACGTCAGGAGAGAATGCTTCTGGGAAACCAATTGTTTTTTCTTAGATTGTACTATATTAATCATATACCACAATGTCTATAATACACCACGAGTATATTATATTATTAGTATTATGTCACATTTTAGTGCTAAATCATAAGTTGCATAAGAGATGTGGGCGAAACGTCAGGAGAGAATGCTTCTGGGAAACCAATTATTTTTTCTTAGATTGTACTATATTAATCATATACCACAATGTCTATAATACACCACGAGTATATTATATTATTAGTATTATGTCACATTTTAGTGCTAAATCATAAGTTGCATAAGAGATGTGGGCGAAACGTCAGGAGAGAATGCTTCTGGGAAACCAATTATTATTTCTTAGATTGTACTATATTAATCATATACCACAATGTCTATAATACACCCCTAGTATGTTATATTATTAGTATTATGTCACATTTTAGTGCTAAATCATAAGTTGCATAAGAGATGTGGGCGAAACGTCAGGAGAGAATGCTTCTGGGAAACCAATTATTATTTCTTAGATTGTACTACATTAATCATATACCACAATGTCTATAATACACCCCTAGTATGTTATATTATTAGTATTATGTCACATTTTAGTGCTAAATCATAAGTTGCATAAGAGATGTGGGCGAAACGTCAGGAGAGAATGCTTCTGGGAAACCAATTATTTTTTCTTAGATTGTACTATATTAATAATATACCACAATGTCTATAATACACCCCTAGTATGTTATATTATTAGTATTATGTAACATATTAGTGCTAAATCATAAGTTGCATAAGAGATGTGGGCGAAATGTCAGGAGAGAATGCTTCTGGGAAACCAATTATTATTTCTTAGATTGTACTATATTAATCATATACCACAATGTCTATAATACACCCCTAGTATGTTATATCATTAGTATTATGTCACATACCAGTGCTAAATCATAAGTTGCATAAGAGATGTGGGCGAAACGTCAGGAGAGAATGCTTCTGGGAAACCAATTATTATTTCTTAGATTGTACTATATTAATCATATACCACAATGTCTATAATACACCCCTAGTATGTTATATCATTAGTATTATGTCACATACCAGTGCTAAATCATAAGTTGCATAAGAGATGTGGTCGAAACGTCAGGAGAGAATGCTTCTGGGAAACCAATTATTTTTTCTTAGATTGTACTATATTAATCATATACCACAATGTCTATAATACACCACGAGTATATTATATTATTAGTATTATGTCACATTTTAGTGCTAAATCATAAGTTGCATAAGAGATGTGGGCGAAACGTCAGGAGAGAATGCTTCTGGGAAACCAATTATGATTTCTTAGATTGTACTATATTAATAATATACCACAATATCTATAATGCACCACTAGTATGTTATATTATTAGTATTATGTCACATACCAGTGCTAAATCATAAGTTGCATAAGAGATGTGGGCGAAACGTCAGGAGAGAATGCTTCTGGGAAACCAATTGTTTTTTCTTAGATTGTACTATATTAATCATATACCACAATGTCTATAATACACCACGAGTATATTATATTATTAGTATTATGTCACATTTTAGTGCTAAATCATAAGTTGCATAAGAGATGTGGGCGAAACGTCAGGAGAGAATGCTTCTGGGAAACCAATTATTATTTCTTAGATTGTACTATATTAATCATATACCACAATGTCTATAATACACCACGAGTATATTATATTATTAGTATTATGTCACATTTTAGTGCTAAATCAAAAGTTGCATAAGAGATGTGGGCGAAATGTCAGGAGAGAATGCTTCTGGGAAACCAATTATTTTTTCTTAGATTGTACTATATTAATCATATACCACAATGTCTATAATACACCACGAGTATATTATATTATTAGTATTACAGTAGATTCTCACTTATCCAACATAAACGGGCCGGCAGAACGTTGGATAAGCGAATATGTTGGATAACAAGGAGAGATTAAGGAGAAGCCTATTAAACATCAAATTAGGTTATGATTTTACAAATTAAGCACCAATACATCATGTTATACAACAAATTTGGCAGAAAAAGTAGTTCAACACGCAGTAATGCTACGTAGTAATTACTGTATTTACGAATTTAGCACCAAAATATCACGATGTATTGAAAACATTGACTACAAAAATGCGTTGGATAATCCAGAACGTTGGATAAGCGAATGTTGGATAATTGAGACTCTACTGTATGTCACATTTTAGTGCTAAATCATAAGTTGCATAAGAGATGTGGGCGAAACGTCAGGAGAGAATGCTTCTGGGAAACCAATTATGATTTCTTAGATTGTACTATATTAATAATATACCACAATATCTATAATACACCACTAGTATGTTATATTATTAGTATTATGTCACATACCAGTGCTAAATCAAAAGTTGCATAAGAGATGTGGGCGAAACGTCAGGAGAGAATGCTTCTGGGAAACCAATTATGATTTCTTAGATTGTACTATATTAATAATATACCACAATATCTATAATGCACCACTAGTATGTTATATTATTAGTATTATGTCACATACCAGTGCTAAATCATAAGTTGCATAAGAGATGTGGGCGAAACGTCAGGAGAGAATGCTTCTGGGAAACCAATTGTTTTTTCTTAGATTGTACTATATTAATCATATACCACAATGTCTATAATACACCCCTAGTATGTTATATCATTAGTATTATGTCACATACCAGTGCTAAATCATAAGTTGCATAAGAGATGTGGGCGAAACGTCAGGAGAGAATGCTTCTGGGAAACCAATTTGATTTGACAGAAAAAGCAGTTCAATACGCAGTAATGTTATGTTGTCATTACTTTATGAATTTAGCACCAAAATATCACGATATATTGAAAACGTTGACTATAAAAATGTGTTGGATAATCCTGAACGTTGGATAAGTGAGACTACTGTATCTATTTTAGATGACAACGGAGTGCGCATGCGTCGAGCCGCTCCCTGCTTTCCCGCCCAAATGGGCGAAGCCCTCGCTGAGCCTGTGACGTGCGGGAGAATCGTCCAATCGGGCGGCGGCAGAGGGAGGAGGGGTGGGACCATGGCCGAAAAGGCGGCCGTGGTGGAGGCGGGGCTTCTTCTTGGCGCCTCAGCCGTGAATTTACCTCAGGAAACGGGGCCTCGTTTGGCGCCCAGTTGAAGAGTTGAAAGAGGAGAGAGACGCCTTTCCTTTGGGGAGTCACTTTTACCTCAGGAAAGGCTTTTCTTCCCGTCCAGAGGACCCTCTCTCTCCCACTCGATTTTAGGTTGGTTTCCTTGTTGTTTTGGGGGTTCTTTCATTCCCTCAGGAATCCCCTCAAAAGTGAAATACAAAGAGGAGGAAAGGCCTGCTTTATTATATTACTCTGGTCTTAAATTTTCAAAAACGGCCTCAAATAGCACCAGGTCTTTCTCCAGATAAAGGTGGATAAAGGCTTTGTGAAACAGAAAGAAGGAAACTATTTCGTTGATTAAGACTTCCATGAGGTTTTGCCTCAGAAATCACCTCGTCACAAAGCCTTTCTCTAGGAAGAGAGAAGATACAGTTGGAAACAATGTTCACTGAAATATTTACAAAATCATTAAAGTATTGACAAACATAATCATAAAAAATATTTGCAGAAACATTTGCCCAAAATAAGCAAAGTATTTGGGGGAAAATATTCATAAAAATATTCACAAACGTATTCAGAAAAAAAACAATCATGGAAACATTCACAAACATTGAAATAAAATATTCACCCAAAAAATCATACAAATATTTGTGGAAACATTTGCCAAAAATAAGCAAAATACTCAGAAAAAATATTCACAAATACAGTAGAGTCTCACTTATCCAACACTCGCTTATCCAACGTTCTGGATTATCCAACGCATTTTTGTAGTCCATGTTTTCAATAAATCCTGATATTTAGGTGCTAAATTCGTAAATACAGTAATTACTACATAGTATTACTGCATATTGAACGACTTTCTGTCAAATTTGTTGTATAACATTAAGGTTTGGTGCTTAATTTGTAAAATCATAAACTAATTTAATGTTGAATAGGCTTTTCCTTAATCTCTCCTTATTATCCAACATATTCGCTTATCCAACGTTCTGTCGGCCCGTTTACGTTGGATAAGCGGGACTCTACTGTAATACCTGCTTTATTGATGAATAGTTTATTATTCTATCACCTCAAAAATGACAAAACTTTTGTCCAGAGAAAGACAAAGAACAACATTTTTGGAAATTTACACCATTTGATTTATTTCCAGCCTTAAGACCCACAAAGGGCCATAAAGAGCCAGGTGGCTTTACTCTGAGCCATAAGTTTTACCTCAGAATATGTTTTTTCTGTCATCTGGAGAACTTCTTTTCACTTTATTCATGTACGTTTCCTTATTATTTCAGAAATTTCTTTATCGAACCTTTACCTCAGAAAAGCCTTGTGAAATAGAAAGAAGAAAATGCCAATTTTATTTATTAAGAGATTGTCACCTCAGACTTTACCTCAGAAATGGCCAAGCCTTGTGAAACGGAAGGGAGAAACAAAGGCAAAACTTTTGAAAATTAGCACAGCTTTTTCTGAAGGGACCAGGTGAATATTGTTGCATTTTATTTATTATAATCTGAAATAATAATTGGTTTCCAGAAGCATTCTCTCCTGACGTTTCGCCCACATCTATGGCAGGAAACCATAGATTGCTGGTGAAGTTTTTATATATCTGCCAAATGTCCAGGGTGGGAGAAAGAACTCTTGTCTGTTGGAGGCCAATGTGAATGCTGCTATTGGCCACCTTGATTAGCATTGAATGGCCTGCAGTTTCAAGGCCTGGCTGCTTCCTGCCTGGGGGAATCCTGTGTTTGGAGGTGTTAGCTGGCCCTGCTTTTTGAGGTGGCAGCCCAGAAACTCACAACAACCCATGAAAGCCTTTGACAACACATGGCAACATTTTTGAAAATTCACACAGCTTTCCAGAGGAAATGAGTAGAATAATAATTGCATTTTTTTTACCAATCTGATTTATTTCCAGCCTTAAGACCCATAACATGCTATGCTGAAAATTATATATATATATATATATATATATATATATATATATATATATATATATAAATAATTTTGTATATAATGGACAATATAATATATTATAATCTAATGAATATACATATAATATTGATAGTAATATTGTAATGTAATACAATTTAATAATAAAACAATGATATTGATTATATATTATATATATTATATATAATTATATATGTACATACAAAGTATTATATTAGCATACACAATAATAGCATTATATATTACTATATTGTACTATACCATCATACTGTAATATTATTAGAAATATTACATGTAATATATAAAATAATTAATATTATATTTCATTAGTATTTGAATTATATTGTATTACATTATAATATTCTCTATATTATATTTATATTCAATATATTATATTATGATATATCATTGTCTATTATATTGTATATTATATACAATATACTATATATACACAATACATATTATATTATTAGCATAGCATGTTACGGGAGACAAGATGGGAACTGTCTTCCTGGCCTTGCAAAATAGAAAGAAGACAATGCCTGTTTTTTTTTTCTGAAAGCTTTCTTCCCACTCACTCTTCTCCCAGCGCTGAATTCAAGTCAAAGGGAAGAAAGGGAAGAAACAAAAGGTCGAAGAGACAGAAGACAGAAGATGCTTGAAGACACTCTCGCAAGGACACCGCCCGCCCCCCAAAAAAGGTCATTGTCAGGGTAATGGGTGTCAGGCTAGGCATTTCATGTCTATCTTTGCAATAAAAAACAGGCTACCTGTGTGCTAGGCTTTTGCATGAAGAACACGGTTCCCCTCGTGTGTGGCATCGAAGGTTCCCACTCGGGAACGGACGGGTCCTCCCTTTGTTCTAGGCAGATGATGGGGGTTTTCCTATACAAGCCGTAGGGGCCACAGCTTGGGGGGCAGCGGGGGGCCCGGCCCTGGCACCGCGGGGAGCAGCACACCTTACGGGCATTTTAAAAGCTCCCTTAAACTTAGACAGTGGCTAGCAATAAAAATATTAATACCTTAACTCACCTACTAACCCTACTAACACCATTCTAACTAGGGCAGGCTGGCCTTTTAAATAGGACTGTGTTTTGCCTGCTGGCAAGAACCAAGCTGGGAGGGAAGGGGGCCTCCTGGCCCCCCATAGAAGGGCTCCCCTAGAAGGACATTCAAAAGGCCCGCAAGGTGTCCTGAGAGCAGCCCCTGGGGCCCTCAGTGTGCCCCCCACGGTGCCAGGGCTGGGCCCCCCGCTCTCCCCCAACCCATGACCCCTGCCGCCTGTATCTCGTCCGCCCAGGGCCAACGGACGCCCCCTCCCTCCCCGGGCGGAGCTTCGGCGCCACACACAAGGGGAGGCCAGCCGTGGCCGCCAGAACATGGCCAACCTGGTTTTGGACTGCAAACATAGGCATGTAGGGACCCCCTTTTATTTATGTAAGGCCACCCACCCAGGGGACCTGGTTAAAGGGGATCCTCTATTCTTAAAGTAAGGCCTATAGAGATCTCCTATCCAGAAACTAAGGCGGCTTGGCCTATAGAGATCCCCTTTTGTTAAACTAAGGTGGCCTGGCCTATAGAGATCTCTTGTTGTTAAACTAAGGTGGCCTGGCCTATAGAGATCTCTTGTTGTTAAACTAAGGTGGCCTGGCCTATAGAGATCTCTTGTTGTTAAACTAAGGTGGCCTGGCCTATAGAGATCTCTTGTTGTTAAACTAAGGTGGCCTGGCCTATAGAGATCTCCTATTCTTTAAGGTAACGCCAGGCGATGTGGAGATCCCTGGTTCTTTTAACCCTTAAGGCCAACCGTGGGGAGATCCCTGGTTCTTTTAACCCTTAAGGCCAACCGTGGGGAGATCCCTGGTTCTTTTAACCCTTAAGGCCACCCGTGGGGAGATCCCTGGTTCTTTTAACCCTTAAGGCCAACCGTGGGGAGATCCCTGGTTCTTTTAACCCTTAAGGCCAACCGTGGGGAGATCCCTGGTTCTTTTAACCCTTAAGGCCAACCGTGGGGAGATCCCCGGTTCTTTTAACCCTTAAGGCCACCCGTGGGGAGATCCCTGGTTCTTTTAACCCTTAAGGCCAACCGTGGGGAGATCCCTGGTTCTTTTAACCCTTAAGGCCAACCGTGGGGAGATCCCTGGTTCTTTTAACCCTTAAGGCCAACCGTGGGGAGATCCCTGGTTCTTTTAACCCTTAAGGCCAACCGTGGGGAGATCCCTGGTTCTTTTAACCCTTAAGGCCTGCCTGGGGAGATATCCTATTCTTTTTTCATGAAAAGTCGGGTATAGACCTTCTCTTTTCTCTCCCGTTTCATGTGCCTGGACTCCCGGAGGGCTCCTGCCGGACACCGTCTCCCATCGGCCGAGAGGGATCCTTCCTGTTTGGAAAGCATCTGCTACACAGGTAAAAAGAAGATTCCGGGAAGGAGATTCCTACAGCGGAGCCCTAAAGCCAGGTGAGACGTTCCTTCCAACCTCCACGGCTGCTTTGCACACACACACATGACACACACATGACACACACACACACGCATATACAGCTGGGGGCCCTCAGGGACTCTCCCCCCAATAGATCGGGGACTCCCACTCCGGCAATTGGCCATTGGAAATGCCTTGAAGCAGTTTGGGGCTTCCGGCCAAGCGCTCGCAAAGAGAACCCATTCAAGGTATACGTGGAGCCCCTTTTATTTATTATTTATTGACAGCATTTCTATTCCGCCCTTCTTTCTCACCCCAAAGGGGACTCAGGGCGGATCACATGACACATATAGGCAAACATTCAGTGCCTTTTAACATAGAACAAAGACAAACAAACATAAGCTCCGAGCGGGTCTCGAACTCATGACCTCCTGGTCAGAGTGATTCATTGCAGTTATAATTGCAGCTGGCTTCCTCTCCCGCCTGCGCCACAGCCCGGGCCAACCTTGATAAAAAGGGCCTGGCACGTGGAAAACTCTATTTGTAAGGCAAACCCTCGTTAAAGAAGGTTTGCAATTAATTTAAAACCAGGCTTCTGAGGGACCCGCTGCGTTTAAAGCCAAACCTAGCAGGTGGGAACCTCTCTTGTTGGATAAAGGAGATCCCCTCTGGTTAACGTAAGGGGAGGGACCCTCCATTTTTAATAGGATGCCTGGCAGAATCTTAACCTCAATGCAGGCCTATGGGGTCCAGCCTTATTCTCAATGACTGCATAGCCAGGCATGAAGGGACCCCATATTATTAATTTGAAGCCTGGTAAAAAGAGATTTATGTATTTATTTATTTACTACATTTATACCCCGCCCTCTTTTCCCTTAAAGGGGACTCAGAGCGGCTTACAAGTTATATTTATATACACTATCTCATTAGCATAGCACAATATTAGCATTATATATTACTACATTGCACTATACCACTATATAGAAATATTGTTAGCAATATTACATTTAAAATATAATATGTAATTAATATTATTGTATCATTGTTAGTATTATATTGCTTAATTTATTTATTTATTTATTTATTTATTAGATTTATATGCTGCCCTTCTCACCCCGAAGGGGACTCAGAACGGCTTAAAAATTAAATTTACATACAATATTATATTATTAGCATAGTACAATACTGGCAATAAATTACTATATTGTACTATATCAATATATGGTAGTATTATTAGTAATATTACATGCAAAATATAATATATAATTAATATTATTATATTGTATTATTAGTATATCGTATTACAATATAATATTATGAATATATGTATATACAATATGTTGTAATTATTATATATTAAATTTTATATATATATATATATATATATATATATATACACACACACACAGTAGAGTCTCATTTATCCAACATAAACGGGCCAGCAGAATGTTGGATAAGCGAATATGTTGGATAATAAGGAGGGATTAAGGAAAAGCCTATTAAACATCAAATTAGTTTATGATTTTACAAATTAAGCACCAAATCATCATGTTATACAACAAATTTCACAAAAAAAGTAGTTCAATATGCAGTAATGCTATGTAGTAATTACTGTATTTATGAATTTAGTACCAAAAAATCATGATGTCTTGAAAACATTGTCTACAAAAATGCGTTGGATAAGCGAGTGTTGGATAAGTGAGACTCTACTGTATATAAAAATTAGAATAGCATGTTATTAGGGGAGGAGCATCTTAATTATTAGATGTCAGTATTAGTCATTAGATGTTAATATTAGTTATTCATATTAGTATCAATATTACATTAATATACAATAGAGCAGGGGTCCCCAAACTAAGGCCCGTGTGCGGGATGCGGCCCATCGAAGCCATTTATCCGGCCCCCACAGCACAACCCTTATTATTATTATTATTATTATTATTATTATTATTATTATTATTAGCATTGAGGCTGGGTGGCCATCTGTCAGGGGTGCTTTGCTTGTGCTTTCGGTGCACAAAGGCAGAAAGGGATTGGACTCAATGGCCAACCCTTCCAACCCTCATAATTATTATTATTATTATTAATAATTATTATTATTATTGCTTGGTGGCCAACTATAGTCTGGCCCTGCAATGGTCTGAAGGATCGTGAACTGGCTCCCTGTTTAAAAGGTTTGGGGACCCCTGCAATAGAGTATATTATTATCCTAGCACAATGTTATTATGTTATATAGTAGTATGTATGTTCATATTATTTATTCATATTAGTATCAATATGACATTAATATACAATAGAGTCTATTATTATCCTAGCACAATATTCATATGTTCTATAGTAGTATGTTGTTGCTAGGGGGAGGGGCCCCCCACTGATGGGGAGGGCCCCCCCACTGAGATCCCCTGTCATTAATGTTAGACCAGGCATTTAACGCCTACCTTTGCATTCAAGAGCAGGCTCCTAGGCCTTTGCATTCAAGAGCAGTGCGCTAGGCCTTTGCGCAAGGAACACCACCCACGGCTCCCCTTGTGCGTGGCGTTGAGGCCCCACTCGGTGACGGACGGGTCCTCCCTTTGCCCTGGGCAGGTCGTGGGGGGGGGGGGTCTCCCTGCACAGGCAGGGGGTCACGGCTGGGGGGAGAGCGGGGGCCCGGCCTTGGCACCCCCCTGGGGACCCGAGGGGCCGCTCTCAGCCCACGTCACGGGCATTTTAAAACGTCCCCGGGATGTAGTAGCTCAGATTAATCCCTGCACTAACCGCTAACCCTACTAACCCAGTTCTAACCCGGGCAGGCTAGGCTTTTAAATAGGACTGTTTTTGCCTGTTGGCAAGAACCAAGTGGGAGGGGGCCTCCGGGCCTCCCGTGGGAAGAAGGGCTCCGGCCCCCCCGGCCCCCCGGCCCCTGCCCTGTGCTGGGAGCCCCCCGCCCGGGCCCCCAGAGGCCTCCCTGTGGTACCGGGCTTGGCCCCCATCCGCTCTGCCCCCATCCGACGGCCTAGGAAAGCCCCCCACCATCCGCCCAGGGCCAACGGACGGCCCTCCCTCCCTCCCAGGGGCAGCCGCGTTCCTCACGCAAAGGTCTGGCGCACGGGAGCCTGTTTCTGAATGCAAACGTGGGGCCCAGGACCCCCCCCCCCCCTTGTCTCCGTGCAGGGCCACCCCCCCAGGGACCCCCACAAATGCCTGGTGACAGGGGATCCTCTCCTCTTAGCAGGAGGAAAAGCCACGTGCGTAAAGCGGTGCCTTTGCTCCCGTCGTTCCCAAGAGCCCCCCAAAAGCGAGATGCTCCCCTGGGTTCAGCCCTCCTGACCCCTGTCTTCTCCCTTGTTCCATGTCTCCAAAATCCCCGAGGGAGGGGCTCCTCCTGGACAAGAGCCAAGGACGGAAGGACGGACGGACGGACGGACGGAGATCCCAGAGAGAGAGCGGAGAGCAGGACGCCTTGCCTTTTCGGAGCTGCTGAGGTCGACCCCTTTCCAACGAGGTCAGCTTTCAAGAAGAAAACTCTTCCCAAAAAAGTGTGTTCTGGTTATTATTCAAAGGCACAACGTTCAATATTTGACAGCATTAAACATCTAGATTACAGGACAGTTTATGTTACTGCATTTTATACACCTGACCTTGTTTTTACAAATAAAGTACCTGTATAATTTTTGCCTCTCTATATATATATTGTACTATGCTCAGACTCATTGTTCTGATATGCTGTTATATGGTTTAATTGTTTATATTGTTTATATTTTTAATGTATGACTGTTTATTACATGTGACATTGGGCTTGTTTCCCATGTGAGCCACCCCGAGTCCTCCTGGGGGAGATGGGAGCGGGAATATAAAAATAAAGTATTATTTTGTATTATTATTATTATTTATAATATTTATTATATATAATTTTCTTGCACCCCAAGTACCTCTGGCAAGTGCCAAAGAGTATTTAACTCTGCCTACATGGCACTAAAGTGTATTTATATGTTGATTGTTCCTATTGATTTTATGTTATGTTTTTTTTTGCTTTGTATAATAAGGCATTGAATTTTTGCCTTAATAATAATAGTTTTATGAATGTTTTAATGTCACTGAATTTTGAATTGAATTGAAATGTCATTGTAATTGTTTATATGTGTATTTTCTATTTGTAAGCCACCCTGAGTCTCCCCTTATTGGGTGAGAAGGTTTGGGAAGAAATACTGTCATAAATAAATAAATAAATATTCTGTGTCCAGGTTGGTTCATGGTTGACTTCTCTGGCAGGATGAGTCTGCAGGGCCTTTCCTGTCCCATGCAGCCGTGGGCAAGTCTACACAGGGACCACCAAGCCCAGCACTCTGCCCCGCAGCAAGCATGCAACAGAAAAGGCACTGCAGACACTCCTGCGCCTGCGCGGCCTGCTCCCGATTCGAGGGAACTTGGCCCGCCCACTACAGGCATCCCTTTATGCGCCTGCGCGGCCTGCTCCCTATGAGAGCGAACTTGGCCCCGCCCACTGCAGGCATCCCTTTATGCGCCTGTGCGGCCTGCTCCGTATGAGAGCGAACCTGGCCCCGCCCACTGCAGGCATCCCTTTATGCGCCTGTGCGGCCTGCTCCCGATTCGAGGGAACTTGGCCCGCCCACTACAGGCATCCCTTTATGCGCCTGCGCGGCCTGCTCCCTATGAGAGCGAACTTGGCCCCGCCCACTGCAGGCATCCCTTTATGCGCCTGTGCGGCCTGCTCCGTATGAGAGCGAACCTGGCCCCGCCCACTGCAGGCATCCCTTTATGCGCCTGTGCGGCCTGCTCCCTAGGAGAGCGAACGTGGCCCCGCCCACGACAGGCATCCCTCTCCCTCCCTTCTGCGCCTGCGCGGCCTCCTCGGCGTCACCGGAAGCTCCGTCACAGGGCGGCAAGATGGCGGCCCGGCCCGGTCAGAGGCGTTCGGGGCGGCGTTTCCACGGTGACCCGGGTCCGTCGAGGCTTCGTCGCCAAGGCCCGGGAGGAGGAGGAAGGGCGCCGGGAGCGTGGCCTTCCAAACCGAGCCGGGGTTGGGCGTGAGGCCGCGCCTGCCTCCCTTCCCTGCCCGGACGTTTGCAGGCCAAGGCGGGGAAGGAATCCCAGGCAGGAAAACCCCCTTGGCCTGCGCGCCCTCCCTGCCTGCCGGAGTTTGGGACTCTTCCCAACCCGTAGGCTGGCTGCTAGGCATTGTGGGAGTTGGAGTCCCAAGTTCACCCAGGCCTCTTCTTTTTTATGTATTTTTATGTATTTCAATAAAAATGATTTAAAAAAAATAAATGGAGGTGAGCACCAACCTCCAGAGTGTGAGTAGATCAATAGGTACCGCTCCAGCGGGAAGGTAACGGCGCTCCATGCCGTCGTGCCAGTGGCCACATGACCCTGGAGGTGTCTACGGACAACGCCGGCGCTTCGGCTTAGAAATTATTTCTACTAATAGGTTTGAGAAAGTAAAAAAGTAGACCAGAAGGAAGAAGGCGGGACCAGGAAGACACCTGTCCATCATGTCTCCTGTATCAATTTCACAATAGAATAATAGAGAATACTCATATTATACTATACTCATCATATACTGTATACACATACAATATTGATAATATTCCGATGTAATACAATAGAATAATAATAATAATACGGTATTATAATTATATATTTATATTACATGTAATATTACTAATAATATTGCAATATAGTCCTATAGTACAATATACTAATATATAATGCTTATATTGTGCTGTACTAATATTATAATGTATATACATATAATATTGATAATAATATTCTGATGTATTACAATATAATAATAATAATACGCTATTACAATTATATATTTTATTACATGTAATATTACTAATAATATTGCAATATAGTGCTATAGTACAAAATAATAATATATAATGCTTATATTGTGCTGTACTAATATAATGTATATACATATAATATTGATAACATTCCAATGTATTACAATATAATAATAATACACTATTATAATGATATAAGGCACCAGCACTCCTGGGCGGAGGGCGTGACAGGTCTTGCAAACCTCTCACTCCCAAGATTATTATTATTAATATTAGTATTACTTAAGATTACCCTGGATCAAAGAAATATCAATTAATATTACATTAAGTCCTAATGGCTTTTCTGTCTGTCGCCCTCCTGTGGACAGAAGAATATTGCACTTGCCTTGAAACTCTGATTCTTTGCTCTCTGCTGCCATCCAATGGTCAGGTCGGGAAGTGCAGCACAAAGGCGCCTTCAACGCTCGAGGCTGCACTTCCGCCTCTGACCATTGGATGGCAGCAGAGAGCGAAGACTCAGAATCCCAAGGCAAGTGCAATATTCTTCTGTCCACAGGAGGGCGACAAAGAGAAAAGACATAAGGAATCCCATTGATCTATCATTGAGCCATTTGGGAAATATAATTACATGACAATAGTAATACTCCTAATAATAACATCCTGGGAGTTAGGGTTTTGCAAGGTCTTTCCCGTCTTCTGCCCAGGAGTGCCGGTGCCTTGTCAAACTACAACTCCCACCATCCTAGACAAACTCTACAACAGCTCAATGCCATTGGAGCCTAGGAGATATAACCCCCCCTTGCTTAGTTTTCCAATAAGAATAACATAATAACAACAAAACTTTATTTCTAGACCGCCCTCTCTCCTCCAGAGGATGTACATATAATTCACTATAATTGTATATTTTTATTATATGAAATATTACTAATAATATTGCAGTATAGTCGTATAATATAACTAGCTGTACCCGGCCACGCGTTGCTGTGGCGTAGTCCTTAGTGGGGTTTTCTTCGTGGCATAAAGAGGATTCCCCGAAGGTAGGAAGCAGCCAGGCTTTGATGCTGCAAGGATATTCAAGTTGGCTGACAATGGAGTCCCCTAGGTATGAAGCAGCCAGGCTTTGATGCTGCAAGGCTATTCAAGTTGGCCAACAATGGAGTCCCCTAGGTATGAAGCAGCCAGGCTTTGATGCTGCAAGGCTATTCAATGGGATTCAAGTTGGCCGACAATGGAGTCCCCTAGGTATGAAGCAGCCAGGCTTTGATGCTGCAAGGCTATTCAAGTTGGCCAACAATGGAGTCCCCTAGGTATGAAGCAGCCAGGCTTTGATGCTGCAAGGCTATTCAATGGGATTCAAGTTGGCCGACAATGGAGTCCCCTAGGTATGAAGCAGCCAGGCTTTGATGCTGCAAGGCTATTCAAGTTGGCCGACAATGGAGTCCCCTAGGTATGAAGCAGCCAGGCTTTGATGCTGCAAGGCTATTCAAGTTGGCCGACAATGCAGTCCCCTAGGTATGAAGCAGCCAGGCTTTGATGCTGCAAGGCTATTCAATGGGATTCAAGTTGGCCGACAGTGGAGTCCCCTAGGTATGAAGCAGCCAGGCTTTGATGCTGCAAGGCTATTCAATGGGATTCAAGTTGGCCAACAATGGAGTCCCCTAGGTATGAAGCAGCCAGGCTTTGATGCTGCAAGGCTATTCAATGGGATTCAAGTTGGCCGACAGTGGAGTCCCCTAGGTATGAAGCAGCCAGGCTTTGATGCTGCAAGGCTATTCAATGGGATTCAAGTTGGCCGACAATGGAGTCCTCTAGGTATGAAGCAGCCAGGCTTGGATGCTGCAAGGCTATTCAATGGGATTCAAGTTGGCCGACAATGGAGTCCCCTAGGTATGAAGCAGCCAGGCTTTGATGCTGCAAGGCTATTCAATGGGATTCAAGTTGGCCGACAATGGAGTCCTCTAGGTATGAAGCAGCCAGGCTTGGATGCTGCAAGGCTATTAAAGTTGGCCGACAATGGAGTCCCCTAGGTATGAAGCAGCCAGGCTTTGATGCTGCAAGGCTATTCAATGGGATTCAAGTTGGCTGACAATGGAGTCCCCTAGGTATGAAGCAGCCAGGCTTGGATGCTGCAAGGCTATTCAATGGGATTCAAGTTGGCCAACAATGGAGTCCCCTAGGTATGAAGCAGCCAGGCTTTGATGCTGCAAGGCTATTCAAGTTGGCCAACAATTGAGTCCCCTAGGTATGAAGCAGCCAGGCTTTGATGCTGCAAGGCTATTCAATGGGATTCAAGTTGGCCGACAATGGAGTCCCCTAGGTATGAAGCAGCCAGGCTTTGATGCTGCAAGGCTATTCAAGTTGGCCGACAATGGAGTCCCCTAGGTATGAAGCAGCCAGGCTTTGATGCTGCAAGGCTATTCCATGGGATTCAAGTTAGCCGACAATGGAGTCCCCTAGGTATGAAGCAGCCAGGCTTTGATGCTGCAAGGCTATTCAATGGGATTCAAGTTGGCCGACAATGGAGTCCCCTAGGTATGAAGCAGCCAGGCTTTGATGCTGCAAGGCTATTCCATGGGATTCAAGTTAGCCGACAATGGAGTCCCCTAGGTATGAAGCAGCCAGGCTTTGATGCTGCAAGGCTATTCAATGGGATTCAAGTTGGCCGACAATGGAGTCCCCTAGGTATGAAGCAGCCAGGCTTTGATGCTGCAAGGCTATTCAATGGGATTCAAGTTGGCCGACAATGGAGTCCCCTAGGTATGAAGCAGCCAGGCTTGGATGCTGCAAGGCTATTCAATGGGATTCAAGTTGGCCGACAATGGAGTCCCCTAGGTATGAAGCAGCCAGGCTTTGATGCTGCAAGGCTATTCAAGTTGGCCAACAATGGAGTCCCCTAGGTATGAAGCAGCCAGGCTTTGATGCTGCAAGGCTATTCAATGGAATTCAAGTTGGCCGACAATGGAGTCCCCTAGGTATGAAGCAGCCAGGCTTTGATGCTGCAAGGCTATTCAAGTTGGCCAACAATGCAGTCCCCTAGGTATGAAGCAGCCAGGCTTTGATGCTGCAAGGCTATTCAATGGGATTCAAGTTGGCCGACAATGGAGTCCCCTAGGGACGAAGCAGCCAGGCTTTGATGCTGCAAGGATATTCAAGTTGGCCAACAATGGAGTCCCCTAGGTATGAAGCAGCCAGGCTTTGATGCTGCAAGGCTATTCAAGTTGGCCGACAATGGAGTCCCCTAGGTATGAAGCAGCCAGGCTTTGATGCTGCAAGGCTATTCAAGTTGGCCGACAATGGAGTCCCCTAGGTATGAAGCAGCCAGGCTTTGATGCTGCAAGGCTATTCAATGGGATTCAAGTTGGCTGACAATGGAGTCCCCTAGGTATGAAGCAGCCAGGCTTTGATGCTGCAAGGCTATTCAAGTTGGCCCACAATGGAGTCCCCTAGGTATGAAGCAGCCAGGCTTTGATGCTGCAAGGCTATTCAATGGGATTCAAGTTGGCCGACAATGGAGTCCTCTAGGTATGAAGCAGCCAGGCTTGGATGCTGCAAGGCTATTCAATGGGATTCAAGTTGGCCGACAATGGAGTCCCCTAGGTATGAAGCAGCCAGGCTTTGATGCTGCAAGGGTATTCAAGTTGGCCGACAATGGAGTCCCCTAGGTATGAAGCAGCCAGGCTTTGATGCTGCAAGGCTATTCAATGGGATTCAAGTTGGCCGACAATGGAGTCCCCTAGGTATGAAGCAGCCAGGCTTTGATGCTGCAAGGCTATTCAATGGGATTCAAGTTGGCCGACAATGGAGTCCCCTAGGTATTAAGCAGCCAGGCTTTGATGCTGCAAGGCTATTCAATGGGATTCAAGTTGGCCGACAATGGAGTCCCCTAGGTATGAAGCAGCCAGGCTTTGATGCTGCAAGGCTATTCCATGGGATTCAAGTTGGCCGACAATGGAGTCCCCTAGGTATGAAGCAGCCAGGCTTTGATGCTGCAAGGCTATTCAATGGGATTCAAGTTGGCCGACAATGGAGTCCCCTAGGTATGAAGCAGCCAGGCTTTGATGCTGCAAGGCTATTCAATGGGATTCAAGTTGGCCGACAATGGAGTCCCCTAGGTATGAAGCAGCCAGGCTTTGATGCTGCAAGGCTATTCAATGGCCAGGAATCCGCTGTGTGTGTTTGTCTCCATCCAGTGGTGAAAGGCGCGCATTGCAGGCGGAGAGAAAATGAATGGGAAGAAGCCGCTGTGTGTGTTTGTCTCCATCCAGTGGTGAAAGGCGCGCATTGCAGGCGGAGAGAAAGTGAATAGGGAAGAAGCCGCTGTGTGTGTTTGTCTCCATCCAGTGGTGAAAGGCGCGCATTGCAGGCGGAGAGAAAATGAATGGGAAGAAGCCGCTGTGTGTGTTTGTCTCCATCCAGTGGTGAAAGGCGCGCATTGCAGGCGGAGAGAAAGTGAATAGGGAAGAAGCCGCTGTGTGTGTTTGTCTCCATCCAGTGGTGAAAGGCGCGCATTGCAGGCGGACTGGAAAATTCCCCGCATTGCCGTCAATGGAGACGGAGGAGGAGGATGAGGAGGAGGAGGAGGAGGACGAAGGCCTCTCCATGGAATATTCTTCAAATACCCTATATACCCGGATATAAGCCGACCCGAATATAAACCGAGGCATCTAATTTTACCACAAAAAAAACCCTGGGAAATCATTGACTCCAGTATAAGCCGAGGGTGGGAAATTTCAGAAATAAAAATAGATACCAATAAAATTACATTGTGGGTGAAACGTCAGGAGAGAATGCTTCTGGAAACCAATTATTATTACTTAGATTGTACTATATTAATCATATACCACAATGTCTATAATACACCCCTAGTATGTTATATTATTAGTATTATGTCACATTTTAGTGCTAAATCAAAAGTTGCATAAGAGATGTGGGCGAAACGTCAGGAGAGAATGCTTCTAGGAAACCAATTATTATTTCTTAGATTGTACTATATTAATCATATACCACAATGTCTATAATACACCCCTAGTATGTTATATTATTAGTATTATGTCACATTTTAGTGCTAAATCAAAAGTTGCATAAGAGATGTGGGCGAAACGTCAGGAGAGAATGCTTCTGGGAAACCAATTATTTTTTCTTAGATTGTACTATATTAATCATATACCACAATGTCTATAATACACCACGAGTATATTATATTATTAGTATTATGTCACATTTTAGTGCTAAATCATAAGTTGCATAAGAGATGTGGGCGAAACGTCAGGAGAGAATGCTTCTGGGAAACCAATTATTTTTTCTTAGATTGTACTATATTAATCATATACCACAATGTCTATAATACACCACGAGTATATTATATTATTAGTATTATGTCACATTTTAGTGCTAAATCATAAGTTGCATAAGAGATGTGGGCGAAACGTCAGGAGAGAATGCTTCTGGGAAACCAATTATTTTTTCTTAGATTGTACTATATTAATCAAATACCACAATGTCTATAATACACCACGAGTATATTATATTATTAGTATTATGTCACATTTTAGTGCTAAATCATAAGTTGCATAAGAGATGTGGGCGAAACGTCAGGAGAGAATGCTTCTGGGAAACCAATTATTATTTCTTACATTGTACTATATTAATCATATACCACAATGTCTATAATACACCCCTAGTATGTTATATTATTAGTATTATGTCACATTTTAGTGCTAAATCAAAAGTTGCATAAGAGATGTGGGCGAAACGTCAGGAGAGAATGCTTCTGGGAAACCAATTATTATTTCTTACATTGTACTATATTAATCATATACCACAATGTCTATAATACACCCCTAGTATGTTATATTATTAGTATTATGTCACATTTTAGTGCTAAATCAAAAGTTGCATAAGAGATGTGGGCGAAACGTCAGGAGAGAATGCTTCTGGGAAACCAATTATTATTTCTTAGATTGTACTATATTAATCATATACCACAATGTCTATAATACACCCCTAGTATGTTATATTATTAGTATTATGTCACATTTTAGTGCTAAATCAAAAGTTGCATAAGAGATGTGGGCGAAACGTCAGGAGAGAATGCTTCTGGGAAACCAATTATTTTTTCTTAGATTGTACTATATTAATCATATACCACAATGTCTATAATACACCACGAGTATATTATATTATTAGTATTATGTCACATTTTAGTGCTAAATCATAAGTTGCATAAGAGATGTGGGCGAAACGTCAGGAGAGAATGCTTCTGGGAAACCAATTATTTTTTCTTAGATTGTACTATATTAATAATATACCACAATGTCTATAATACCCCCCTAGTATGTTATATCATTAGTATTATGTCACATTTTAGTGCTAAATCAAAAGTTGCATAAGAGATGTGGGCGAAATGTCAGGAGAGAATGCTTCTGGGAAACCAATTATTTTTTCTTAGATTGTACTATATTAATCATATACCACAATGTCTATAATACACCCCTAGTATGTTATATTATTAGTATTATGTCACATTTTAGTGCTAAATCATAAGTTGCATAAGAGATGTGGGCGAAACGTCAGGAGAGAATGCTTCTGGGAAACCAATTATTTTTTCTTAGATTGTACTATATTAATCATATACCACAATGTCTATAATACACCACGAGTATATTATATTATTTGTATTATGTCACATTTTAGTGCTAAATCATAAGTTGCATAAGAGATGTGGGCGAAACGTCAGGAGAGAATGCTTCTGGGAAACCAATTATTTTTTCTTAGATTGTACTATATTAATCATATACCACAATGTCTATAATACACCACGAGTATATTATATTATTAGTATTATGTCACATTTTAGTGCTAAATCATAAGTTGCATAAGAGATGTGGGTGAAACGTCAGGAGAGAATGCTTCTGGGAAACCAATTATTATTTCTTACATTGTACTATATTAATCATATACCACAATGTCTATAATACACCCCTAGTATGTTATATTATTAGTATTATGTCACATTTTAGTGCTAAATCAAAAGTTGCATAAGAGATGTGGGCGAAACGTCAGGAGAGAATGCTTCTGGAAACCAATTATTATTTCTTAGATTGTACTATATTAATCATATACCACAATGTCTATAATACACCCCTAGTATGTTATATTATTAGTATTATGTCACATTTTAGTGCTAAATCAAAAGTTGCATAAGAGATGTGGGCGAAACGTCAGGAGAGAATGCTTCTGGGAAACCAATTATTTTTTCTTAGATTGTACTATATTAATCATATACCACAATGTCTATAATACACCACGAGTATATTATATTATTAGTATTATGTCACATTTTAGTGCTAAATCATAAGTTGCATAAGAGATGTGGGCGAAACGTCAGGAGAGAATGCTTCTGGGAAACCAATTATTATTTCTTACATTGTACTATATTAATAATATACCACAATATCTATAATACACCACTAGTATGTTATATTATTAGTATTATGTCACATACCAGTGCTAAATCATAAGTTGCATAAGAGATGTGGGCGAAACGTCAGGAGAGAATGCTTCTGGGAAACCAATTATTTTTTCTTAGATTGTACTATATTAATCATATACCACAATGTCTATAATACACCACGAGTATATTATATTATTAGTATTATGTCACATTTTAGTGCTAAATCATAAGTTGCATAAGAGATGTGGGCGAAACGTCAGGAGAGAATGCTTCTGGGAAACCAATTATTTTTTCTTAGATTGTACTATATTAATCATATACCACAATGTCTATAATACACCACGAGTATATTATATTATTAGTATTATGTCACATTTTAGTGCTAAATCATAAGTTGCATAAGAGATGTGGGCGAAACGTCAGGAGAGAATGCTTCTGGGAAACCAATTATTTTTTCTTAGATTGTACTATATTAATCATATACCACAATGTCTATAATACACCACGAGTATATTATATTATTAGTATTATGTCACATTTTAGTGCTAAATCATAAGTTGCATAAGAGATGTGGGTGAAACGTCAGGAGAGAATGCTTCTGGGAAACCAATTATTATTTCTTACATTGTACTATATTAATCATATACCACAATGTCTATAATACACCCCTAGTATGTTATATTATTAGTATTATGTCACATTTTAGTGCTAAATCATAAGTTGCATAAGAGATGTGGGCGAAACGTCAGGAGAGAATGCTTCTGGGAAACCAATTATTTTTTCTTAGATTGTACTATATTAATAATATACCACAATGTCTATAATACACCCCTAGTATGTTATATTATTAGTATTATGTCACATATTAGTGCTAAATCAAAAGTTGCATAAGAGATGTGGGCAAAATGCTCCGCTATGTTCCTTTTCTTCTTTTCATACCTCTATGTTCCATTTCCTCATTGCAGGAGCGCTCTTTACTTTTCATACTTCTATGTTTACTTTCTGCATTGCGGGAGCGCTCTTTACTTTTCATACCTCTATGTTCCTTTTCCGCATTGCGGGGCGCTCTTTACTTATCATACTTCTATGTTCACTTTCTGCATTGCGGGGCGCTCTTTACTTTTCATACCTCTATGTTTACTTTCTGCATTGCGGGGCGCTCTTTGCTTTTCATACTTCTATGTTCCATTTCCGCATTGCAGGGGCGCTCTTTTCATTTCATACCTCTATGTTCCTCCTATCCCGCCTTTTCCCCCCTCCGCCTCCGCTCTCTTCTCCCATTGGTTGTTGCTTGGGAGGTCCCGCCCCTTTCCCCTTCCTTCGCTCCCTCATTGGTCGAAGCGCGTCCTGGCAGATATGTAGTGCGGGGGCGTTTCCCATCGTAGCCGCAATAATACAAAATAAATAATTTTATAATATCAGAGATATATAGTCTTCGAGCTTATTAATAATCGTTACGTATGATTATGTTGTTTGAATATGAGGTCCATGGATGTGTCAGGGTTGGCGACGGAAGGGACGGGTTGCGTGATGGACCTGCCGGGACTTGGGGGCGGGGCAAGGGGCGTGGCCTGGCGCGTGAGGGCCGGGGAAGGGAACAGCCAAGATGGCGGCCGGGGTGAGTGAGGCGAGCGAAGCGCCGCTGAGGAGAACGGCAGGAAAAGGCCTTTAGATTATATTATAAATTATTGTGTTATTATTTCATATTATATTATTATCGTACATATTATGTTGCATTGCGTTTATAATATATTATATCTTTATTATTTCATATTATTATTATAGACATGATTTTGCATTATGTGGTTATTTTATATTATATTATTTTATTTTTATTATTTTGCATCCTTATATTATTTGGTTTTTATATTATTATCATTTTACATTATTATTATATTATATTATTTTGTTCTTATTTCATATTATATTTATTTCATATTTTATTATATTATTATTTGGCATCATTATTATTTTATTCTGTTATTTCATATTATTATAATACACAGTATTTTGCATTATTATGTTGTTATTATTTCATATTATTATACATATCATTTTGCATTTTTATGTTGTTATTTTATATTATATTATTTTTATTATTTTGCATCCTTATATTATTTGGTTTTTATATTATTATCATTTTGCATTATTATTATATTATATTATATTGTTCTTATTTCATATTATATTATATTTATTTCATATTTTATTATATTATTATTATTATTTTGTATCGTTATTATATTATTCTGTTATTTCATATTATTATAATTCACAGTATTTTGCATTATTATGTTATTTTATATTATTATAATATTATTATTATTTTGCATCCTTATATTATTGGTTTTTATTTTATATTTTATATTTTATTATTTTACATTCTTATATCGTTTTGTTTATATTTCATATTATATTATATTATTATTTTACATCATTATTATCTATATATATAAAAGAGTGATGGCATCAGGGCAGCGGACAAAACAACAAAACCACAGGCCCCCCAACCTCGAAATGTGACAACACAATCCATCATCCACGGCTCTAGGTTGATACAACAAAAAGAAAAGAAAAATAAAGTCCTAATTAGAGGGAGAGGAGTAATTGTTTTTATCCAATTGCTGCCAATTACAAGGCTAAGTTCTGCCCACTTGGTCTCCTAGCAACCTACTCACCCCAGGGGACAGGCACAAGAGGGCCATCCAGTTCAACTTCCTTCTACCATGCAGGAGGACACAATCCAATCACTCCTGACAGATGGCCATCCAATATCTGCACAATAATAATACACATCGATTCATAGCATCAGACAGTTAGGAGACACCCCTAAAGGCCATCCAGCCCAACCCAATTCTGCCATGCAGGACACAAGCCAAGCACTCCCAACAGATGGCCACTCAGCCTCTCAATACTAATACTAATAATAATAACATCATCATACAATCCTAAGGTTTGGAGTGACCCCTAAGGATCATCCAGATCAACTTCCTTCTACCATGCAGGAGGACACAATCCAAGCACTCCTGACAGATGGCCATCCAGCCTCTACATAATAATGATGATGATGATGATAATAATAATAATAATAATAATAATAGAAGCATAGAATCCAAGAGTTTGGAGAGACCCCTAAGGGCCATCCAGCCCAACCCTTTCTACTATGCAGCAGGACACAATCCAAGCATTCCCAACACATGGACAACATATAAATACTATACAATACTACACAGGGACATAGACCCCCTCTACCCTCACCACTTTCCCAGGACACAAACAACCAAATGCATACTCAACATCAAGACAACCATACAACAGACATTCAATACCACCACTACCACAACAATTTCTCACTAACACCACCAGACAACGCCACAGCAACGCGTGGCCGGGCACAGCTAGTACTATATAATTTTGTTGTTTCATACTATTATACACATGATTTTGCATTATTATGTTGTTGTTTTATATTATTATATTATTATTTTACATCATTTTTATATTTGTTCTTACGTATTGCGTATTATAATTATTATTTTGCATCATTATTATATTCTGTTATTTCGTGTTATTATAATACACAGTATTTTGCATTATTATGTTGTTATTTTATATTATTATTATATTACTATTATTTTGCATCCTTATATTATTTGGATCTTATATTATTTTATATTATTATTATTGTTTTTCATCATTATTATATTATTTTGTTCTTATTTCATATTATATTATATTATTATTATATTGCGTCGTTATTATATTATTCTGTTATTTCATATGTCCGATTTACCTACATGAGTGGGAATCGATTTGGAGGAAAAAAAATTAAATACACGTACTCCATGGACATGAAAGAAAACTGGCTGAAAGTAATGCATAGATGGTACCTAACCCCCCAAAAGATAGGATTTATGTATAAAAATACTAATAATAAATGCTGGAAATGTAAATCTCAAGTGGGCTCGTACCACCCTATGTGGTGGAGTTGTAGAAAGATGGCAAAATTTTGGACGATGATGTTAGACGAAAGTAATAAAATTCTAAACACAAACTTTGCGAAGACGCCTGAGCTCCTCCTGCTAGGGTTATATGATGAATTAGATAAGGTAGATTTAAATACAGATAAACTATTTACATTTTTTTATTACTGCAGCAAGGATGGTAATCGCAAAACAATGGAAAAGTGAGAAAGCCCCATCGAAAGATGCCTGGCTGACCAAATGGACTGAAATAAAGGATATGGACAAACTTACCTTCTGAATGAGAAAGAGCAACGGAAGAGCTATAAGAGCCACGGACTGGTCAAACTTTGAAGACTACCTTGTTACTTCAGAGAAGGGAACCAGCAAGGTTGTATTCAGATTTTCTGGGAAGTTGTAGTTTAGGTAAACATAATGAAGATTTTACTGATTGCAGTACAGTCTCCTTATCTATAGATTTGATATGCATGGTTTTACTTACTGTAGTAAACTCTCCCCTCCAAAGTGTTTGTAGGCCTCTCTATGTTCTTCGCTGCAATTCTGTGATATGTTTCTGGCCCAAATATCCGCGAAATATAAGGTTTACTTGCATCCATGGGGATCTTAGAATGGGAGGTATATGTAATAGTTTAACCCTTAAGCTCTTCCTCATTAAAAAAATTGCAGGAAAGTCTAGTTATTTTTCCCCCTCCACAAATGTCTTGCAGGCATTACATTTTTTGTTCTTTTTAAAATGTAATACAATGGTATAATTTCCCCCCCCCTCCCAAGCACATCTTCTCTGTTGGTTTCTTCTTTTCTGGGTAGGAGATATTACTTTTTGGAGCCAACCCGGGATTTTATCAGTATATTTATTGTATGTGACCTCATTTGTTTTATGATTTGTTTTATTGTTGATTGACTTGTTTTATTGATATGTTTTTATATTGTCTGATATCTGGGCTTGGCCCCATGTAAGCCGCCCTGAGTCCCTTCGGGGAGATGGGGCGGGGTATAAAACTAAAATTATTATTATTATTATTATTATTATTATTATTATTATTATTATTATTATTACCTTAAGAAAAGATGATAAGAACTATCTAATTGGAACATAAATGATTAGTGACAAAGATCGGAAGTCAATCCCCCCCCCCATTGCTAGTGTCTATCCCCTCTCACAATCCCTAATCCAGACACACTTGCCCTGCCCCTGCCCTCCCTTCCCTGTTCCCCTGCCGTATGTCGTCTTATGTTTTATGTTTGATGTTTTAAAAGAAACTTCTCAATAAAAATGATACAAAAAATAAAATAAAAAAATAAACTTAACCAAACCTGGCTGTTTAAACAAAATCAAATAAACATGTCATCCATAAATCAAAATAAAAACACACACTTCTTTACACCAACTTTGGTTGCAAATGTATGCAATTTCCTTGAGAAACCTCTTCCTTCCTTCCCAGGCACCATTTCTTAAACCCAGAAAGGGAAAACACACGTAGGAGCCGCCTGAATTCTCACTTCTCTGTCCTTACGGCTGAGTTACAACTCGCTGAGCTTGTTTTGATTCTGTTTCTATACAAAACGGTGGCTCCCATCATGAAATCAATAAAGTTTATTATTTCACGACGGCCAGGTTTTGGGTGTTTTTATTGGGGAGGGAAATGCAGACATTTTGCTTGTTGCGCCATTCGCCTGAAACTAAGTAAAATCTCTGGGAACGAACAGAGGATGGGAGAAGAACCGTTGCATTTTGCCCTGAGTCTGGAAACGGTCTTCCGAATGATCACAAAGGCCACCTTGGTGTAAAAGAGAGAGCTGTTTCTTTATAAAAAGGAGAGTTAAAGTGCGATAAATGCTCACTATCCCAGGCCTGCGAGTCCACAGGAATTCCAGACAGGAAACAATCAGGGCCAGCTAACGCGTTCACAACAAAGGATTCCCCCAGGCAGGAATGCAGCCAGTCTTTGAGGCTGCAAGGCCATTCAATGCTAATCAAGGCGGCCAATGGCAACATTCACACTTGCCTCCAAGACAAGAGTTCTTTCTCTCGCCCTGGACGTGATTCCACAGATAGATAAACCTCCCTTGCTTAGTTTTCCAAAATACCACACAAGCTCTGAGGATGCCTGCCATAAATGTGGGCGAAATGTCAGGAGAGAATGCTTCGGGAACATGGCCATAGTATTGTGCGGTTGCAAAGTTGCAGAGGTTGCATGGGATGGTGGGAGTTGCAGTTTGGCAAGGCACCAGCACTCTTGGGTGGAGGGGGTGAAAGGCCTTGCAAACCTCTCACTCCCAAGATTATTATTAGTAGTATTAGTATTATTTAAGATTAATACTGGATCAAAGAAATATCAATTAATATTACATTAAGTCCTAATGGCTTTTCTGTCTGTCGCCCTCCTGTGGACAGAAGAATATTGCACTTGCCTTGAAACTCTGATTCTTTGCTCTCTGCTGCCATCCAATGGTCAGGTCGGGAAGTGCAGCACAAAGGCGCCTTCAACGCTCGAGGCTGCACTTCCGCCTCTGACCATTGGATGGCAGCAGAGAGCGAAGACTCAGAATCCCAAGGCAAGTGCAATATTCTTCTGTCCACAGGAGGGCGACAAAGAGAAAAGACATAAGGAATCCCATTGATCTATCATTGAGCCATTTGGGAAATATAATTACATGACAATAGTAATACTACTAATAATAATATCCTGGGAGTTAGGGTTTTGCAAGGTCTTTCCCGTCTTCTGCCCAGGAGTGCCGGTGCCTTGTCAAACTACAACTCCCACCATCCTATACAAACCCTACAACAGCTCAATGCCATTGGAGCCTAGGAGATATAACCCCCCCTTGCTTAGTTTTCCAATAAGAATAACATAATAACAACAAAACTTTATTTCTAGACCGCCCTCTCTCCTCCAGAGGATGTACATATAATTCACTATAATTGTATATTTTTATTATATGAAATATTACTAATAATATTGCAATATAGTCGTATAATATAACTCGCTGTACCCGGCCACGCGTTGCTGTGGCGTAGTCCTTAGTGGGGTTTCCTTCGTGGCATAAAGAGGATTCCCCGTAGGTAGGAAGCAGCCAGGCTTTGATGCTGCAAGGCTATTCAATGGGATTGAAGTTGGCCGACAATGGAGTCCTCTAGGTATGAAGCAGCCAGGCTTTGATGCTGCAAGGCTATTCAATGGGATTGAAGTTGGCCGACAATGGAGTCCTCTAGGTATGAAGCAGCCAGGCTTTGATGCTGCAAGGCTATTCAATGGGATTCAAGTTGGCCGACAATGGAGTCCCCTAGGTATGAAGCAGCCAGGCTTTGATGCTGCAAGGCTATTCAATGGGATTCAAGTTGGCCGACAATGGAGTCCCCTAGGTATGAAGCAGCCAGGCTTTGATGCTGCAAGGCTATTCAATGGGATTTAAGTTGGCCGACAATGGAGTCCCCTAGGTATGAAGCAGCCAGGCTTTGATGCTGCAAGGCTATTCAATGGGATTCAAGTTGGCCGACAATGGAGTCCCCTAGGTATGAAGCAGCCAGGCTTTGATGCTGCAAGGCTATTCAATGGGATTCAAGTTGGCCGACAATGGAGTCCCCTAGGTATGAAGCAGCCAGGCTTTGATGCTGCAAGGCTATTCAATGGGATTCAAGTTGGCCGACAATGGAGTCCCCTAGGTATGAAGCAGCCAGGCTTTGATGCTGCAAGGCTATTCAATGGCCAGGAATCCGCTGTGTGTGTTTGTCTCCATCCAGTGGTGAAAGGCGCGCATTGCGGGCGGAGAGAAAGTGAATAGGGAATAAGCCGCTGTGTGTGTTTGTCTCCATCCAGTGGTGAAAGGCGCGCATTGCAGGCGGAGAGAAAATGAATGGGAAGAAGCCGCTGTGTGTGTTTGTCTCCATCCAGTGGTGAAAGGCGCGCATTGCAGGCGGACTGGAAAATTCCCCGCATTGCCGTCAATGGAGACGGAGGAGGAGGATGAGGAGGAGGAGGATGAGGACGAAGGCCTCTCCATGGAATATTCTTCAAATACCCTATATACCCGGATATAAGCCGACCCGAATATAAACCGAGGCATCTAATTTTACCACAAAAAAACCCTGGGAAATCATTGACTCCAGTATAAGCCGAGGGTGGGAAATTTCAGAAATAAAAATAGATACCAATAAAATTACATTGTGGGTGAAACGTCAGGAGAGAATGCTTCTGGAAACCAATTATTATTACTTAGATTGTACTATATTAATCATATACCACAATGTCTATAATACACCCCTAGTATGTTATATTATTAGTATTATGTCACATTTTAGTGCTAAATCATAAGTTGCATAAGAGATGTGGGCGAAACGTCAGGAGAGAATGCTTCTGGGAAACCAATTATTATTTCTTAGATTGTACTATATTAATCATATACCACAATGTCTATAATACACCCCTAGTATGTTATATTATTAGTATTATGTCACATTTTAGTGCTAAATCAAAAGTTGCATAAGAGATGTGGGCGAAACGTCAGGAGAGAATGCTTCTGGGAAACCAATTATTTTTTCTTAGACTGTACTATATTAATCATATACCACAATGTCTATAATACACCACGAGTATATTATATTATTAGTATTATGTCACATTTTAGTGCTAAATCATAAGTTGCATAAGAGATGTGGGCGAAACGTCAGGAGAGAATGCTTCTGGGAAACCAATTATGATTTCTTAGATTGTACTATATTAATAATATACCACAATATCTATAATACACCACTAGTATGTTATATTATTAGTATTATGTCACATACCAGTGCTAAATCATAAGTTGCATAAGAGATGTGGGCGAAACGTCAGGAGAGAATGCTTCTGGGAAACCAATTGTTTTTTCTTAGATTGTACTATATTAATCATATACCACAATGTCTATAATACACCACGAGTATATTATATTATTAGTATTATGTCACATTTTAGTGCTAAATCATAAGTTGCATAAGAGATGTGGGCGAAACGTCAGGAGAGAATGCTTCTGGGAAACCAATTATTTTTTCTTAGATTGTACTATATTAATCATATACCACAATGTCTATAATACACCACGAGTATATTATATTATTAGTATTATGTCACATTTTAGTGCTAAATCATAAGTTGCATAAGAGATGTGGGCGAAACGTCAGGAGAGAATGCTTCTGGGAAACCAATTATTATTTCTTAGATTGTACTATATTAATCATATACCACAATGTCTATAATACACCCCTAGTATGTTATATTATTAGTATTATGTCACATTTTAGTGCTAAATCAAAAGTTGCATAAGAGATGTGGGCGAAACGTCAGGAGAGAATGCTTCTGGGAAACCAATTATTATTTCTTAGATTGTACTATATTAATCATATACCACAATGTCTATAATACACCCCTAGTATGTTATATTATTAGTATTATGTCACATTTTAGTGCTAAATCAAAAGTTGCATAAGAGATGTGGGCGAAACGTCAGGAGAGAATGCTTCTGGGAAACCAATTATTTTTTCTTAGATTGTACTATATTAATCATATACCACAATGTCTATAATACACCACGAGTATATTATATTATTAGTATTATGTCACATTTTAGTGCTAAATCATAAGTTGCATAAGAGATGTGGGCGAAACGTCAGGAGAGAATGCTTCTGGGAAACCAATTATGATTTCTTAGATTGTACTATATTAATAATATACCACAATATCTATAATACACCCCTAGTATGTTATATTATTAGTATTATGTCACATTTTAGTGCTAAATCAAAAGTTGCATAAGAGATGTGGGCGAAACGTCAGGAGAGAATGCTTCTGGGAAACCAATTATTATTTCTTAGATTGTACTATATTAATCATATACCACAATGTCTATAATACACCACGAGTATATTATATTATTAGTATTATGTCACATTTTAGTGCTAAATCATAAGTTGCATAAGAGATGTGGTCGAAACGTCAGGAGAGAATGCTTCTGGGAAACCAATTATTATTTCTTACATTGTACTATATTAATCATATACCACAATGTCTATAATACACCCCTAGTATGTTATATTATTAGTATTATGTCACATTTTAGTGCTAAATCATAAGTTGCATAAGAGATGTGGGCGAAACGTCAGGAGAGAATGCTTCTGGGAAACCAATTATTTTTTCTTAGATTGTACTATATTAATAATATACCACAATGTCTATAATACACCCCTAGTATGTTATATTATTAGTATTATGTAACATATTAGTGCTAAATCATAAGTTGCATAAGAGATGTGGGCGAAATGTCAGGAGAGAATGCTTCTGGGAAACCAATTATTATTTCTTAGATTGTACTATATTAATCATATACCACAATGTCTATAATACACCCCTAGTATGTTATATCATTAGTATTATGTCACATACCAGTGCTAAATCATAAGTTGCATAAGAGATGTGGGCGAAACGTCAGGAGAGAATGCTTCTGGGAAACCAATTATTATTTCTTAGATTGTACTATATTAATCATATACCACAATGTCTATAATACACCCCTAGTATGTTATATCATTAGTATTATGTCACATACCAGTGCTAAATCATAAGTTGCATAAGAGATGTGGGCGAAACGTCAGGAGAGAATGCTTCTGGGAAACCAATTATTTTTTCTTAGATTGTACTATATTAATCATATACCACAATGTCTATAATACACCACGAGTATATTATATTATTAGTATTATGTCACATTTTAGTGCTAAATCATAAGTTGCATAAGAGATGTGGGCGAAACGTCAGGAGAGAATGCTTCTGGGAAACCAATTATGATTTCTTAGATTGTACTATATTAATAATATACCACAATATCTATAATGCACCACTAGTATGTTATATTATTAGTATTATGTCACATACCAGTGCTAAATCATAAGTTGCATAAGAGATGTGGGCGAAACGTCAGGAGAGAATGCTTCTGGGAAACCAATTGTTTTTTCTTAGATTGTACTATATTAATCATATACCACAATGTCTATAATACACCCCTAGTATGTTATATCATTAGTATTATGTCACATACCAGTGCTAAATCATAAGTTGCATAAGAGATGTGGGCGAAACGTCAGGAGAGAATGCTTCTGGGAAACCAATTATTATTTCTTAGATTGTACTATATTAATCATATACCACAATGTCTATAATACACCACGAGTATATTATATTATTAGTATTATGTCACATTTTAGTGCTAAATCAAAAGTTGCATAAGAGATGTGGGCGAAATGTCAGGAGAGAATGCTTCTGGGAAACCAATTATTTTTTCTTAGATTGTACTATATTAATCATATACCACAATGTCTATAATACACCACGAGTATATTATATTATTAGTATTATGTCACATTTTAGTGCTAAATCATAAGTTGCATAAGAGATGTAGGCGAAACGTCAGGAGAGAATGCTTCTGGGAAACCAATTATGATTTCTTAGATTGTACTATATTAATAATATACCACAATATCTATAATACACCACTAGTATGTTATATTATTAGTATTATGTCACATACCAGTGCTAAATCATAAGTTGCATAAGAGATGTGGGCGAAACGTCAGGAGAGAATGCTTCTGGGAAACCAATTATTATTTCTTACATTGTACTATATTAATCATATACCACAATATATATAATGCACCACTAGTATGTTATATTATTAGTATTATGTCACATACCAGTGCTAAATCATAAGTTGCATAAGAGATGTGGGCGAAACGTCAGGAGAGAATGCTTCTGGGAAACCAATTGTTTTTTCTTAGATTGTACTATATTAATCATATACCACAATGTCTATAATACACCCCTAGTATGTTATATCATTAGTATTATGTCACATACCAGTGCTAAATCATAAGTTGCATAAGAGATGTGGGCGAAACGTCAGGAGAGAATGCTTCTGGGAAACCAATTTGATTTGACAGAAAAAGCAGTTCAATACGCAGTAATGTTATGTTGTCATTACTTTATGAATTTAGCACCAAAATATCACGATATATTGAAAACGTTGACTATAAAAATGTGTTGGATAATCCTGAACGTTGGATAAGTGAGACTACTGTATCTATTTTAGATGACAACGGAGTGCGCATGCGTCGAGCCGCTCCCTGCTTTCCCGCCTGTGACGTGCGGGAGAATCGTCCAATCGGGCGGCGGCAGAGGGAGGAGGGGTGGGACCATGGCCGAAAAGGCGGCCGTGGTGGAGGCGGGGCTTCTTCTTGGCGCCTCAGCCGTGAATTTACCTCAGGAAACGGGGCCTCGTTTGGCGCCCAGTTGAAGAGTTGAAAGAGGAGAGAGACGCCTTTCCTTTGGGGAGTCACTTTTACCTCAGGAAAGGCTTTTCTTCCCGTCCAGAGGACCCTCTCTCTCCCACTCGATTTTAGGTTGGTTTCCTTGTTGTTTTGGGGGTTCTTTCATTCCCTCAGGAATCCCCTCAAAAGTGAAATACAAAGAGGAGGAAAGGCCTGCTTTATTATATTACTCTGGTCTTAAATTTTCAAAAACGGCCTCAAATAGCACCAGGTCTTTCTCCAGATAAAGGTGGATAAAGGCTTTGTGAAACAGAAAGAAGGAAACTATTTCGTTGATTAAGACTTCCATGAGGTTTTGCCTCAGAAATCACCTCGTCACAAAGCCTTTCTCTAGGAAGAGAGAAGATACAGTTGGAAACAATGTTCACTGAAATATTTACAAAATCATTAAAGTATTGACAAACATAATCATAAAAAATATTTGCAGAAACATTTGCCCAAAATAAGCAAAGTATTTGGGGAAAAATATTCATAAAAATATTCACAAACGTATTCAGAAAAAAAACAATCATGGAAACATTCACAAACATTGAAATAAAATATTCACCCAAAAAATCATACAAATATTTGTGGAAACATTTGCCAAAAATAAGCAAAATACTCAGAAAAAATATTCACAAATACAGTAGAGTCTCACTTATCCAACACTCGCTTATCCAACGTTCTGGATTATCCAACGCATTTTTGTAGTCCATGTTTTCAATAAATCCTGATATTTAGGTGCTAAATTCGTAAATACAGTAATTACTACATAGTATTACTGCATATTGAACGACTTTTTCTGTCAAATTTGTTGTATAACATAATGTTTTGGTGCTTAATTTGTAAAATCATAAACTAATTTAATGTTGAATAGGCTTTTCCTTAATCTCTCCTTATTATCCAACATATTCGCTTATCCAACGTTCTGTCGGCCCGTTTACGTTGGATAAGCGGGACTCTACTGTAATGCCTGCTTTATTGATGAATAGTTTATTATTCTATCACCTCAAAAATGACAAAACTTTTGTCCAGAGAAAGACAAAGAACAACATTTTTGGAAATTTACACCATTTGATTTATTTCCAGCCTTAAGACCCACAAAGGGCCATAAAGAGCCAGGTGGCTTTACTCTGAGCCATAAGTTTTACCTCAGAATATGTTTTTTCTGTCATCTGGAGAACTTCTTTTCACTTTATTCATGTATGTTTCCTTATTATTTCAGAAATTTCTTTATCAAACCTTTACCTCAGAAAAGCCTTGTGAAATAGAAAGAAGAAAATGCCAATTTTATTTATTAAGAGATTGTCACCTCAGACTTTACCTCAGAAATGGCCAAGCCTTGTGAAACGGAAGGGAGAAACAAAGGCAAAACTTTTGAAAATTAGCACAGCTTTTTCTGAAGGGACCAGGTGAATATTGTTGCATTTTATTTATTATAATCTGAAATAATAATTGGTTTCCAGAAGCATTCTCTCCTGACGTTTCGCCCACATCTATGGCAGGAAACCATAGATTGCTGGTGAAGTTTTTATATACAGTAGAGTCTCACTTATCCAACGTAAACGGGCCGGCAGAACGTTGGATAAGCGAATATGTTGGATAATAAGGAGGGATTAAGGAAAAGCCTATTAAACATCAAAATAGGTTATGATTTTACAAATTAAGCCCCAAAACATCACGTTTTACAACAAATTTGACAGAAAAAGTACAGTAGAGTCTCACTTATCCAACACAAACAGGCCGGCAGAACGTTGGATAAGCGAATATGTTGGATAATGAGGAGGGATTAAGGAAAAGCCTATTAAACATCAAAATAGGTTATGATTTTACAAATGAAGCCCCAAAACATCACGTTTTACAACAAATTTGACAGAAAAAGTACAGTAGAGTCTCACTTATCCAACACAAACAGGCCGGCAGAACGTTGGATAAGCGAATATGTTGGATAATGAGGAGGGATTAAGGAAAAGCCTATTAAACATCAAAATAGGTTATGATTTTACAAATGAAGCCCCAAAACATCATGTTTTACAACAAATTTGACAGAAAAAGTACAGTAGAGTCTCACTTATCCAACACAAACGGGCCGACGGAACGTTGGATAAGCGAATATGTTGGATAATGAGGAGAGATTAAGAAAAAACCTATTAAACATCAAAATAGGTTATGATTTTACAAATTAAGCCCCAAAACATCACGTTTTACAACAAATTTGACAGAAAAAGTACAGTAGAGTCTCACTTATCCAACACAAACAGGCCGGCAGAACGTTGGATAAGCGAATATGTTGGATAATGAGGAGGGATTAAGGAAAAGCCTATTAAACATCAAAATAGGTTATGATTTTACAAATTAAGCCCCAAAACATCACGTTTTACAACAAATTTGACAGAAAAAGTACAGTAGAGTCTCACTTATCCAACATAAACGGGCCGGCAGAACGTTGGATAAGCGAATATGTTGGATAATGAGGAGGGATTAAGGAAAAGCCTATTAAACATCAAAATAGGTTATGATTTTACAAATTAAGCCCCAAAACATCACGTTTTACAACAAATTTGACAGAAAAAGTACAGTAGAGTCTCACTTATCCAACATAAACCGGCTGGCAGAACGTTGGATAAGCGAATATGTTGGATAATAAGGAGGGATTAAGGAAAAGCCTATTAAACATCAAAATAGGTTATGATTTTACAAATTAAGCACCAAAACATCATGTTTTACAACAAATTTGACAGAAAAAGTACAGTAGAGTCTCACTTATCCAACACAAACGGGCCGACAGAACGTTGGATAAGCGAATATGTTGGATAATGAGGAGGGATTAAGGAAAAGCCTATTAAACATCAAAATAGGTTATGATTTTACAAATTAAGCCCCAAAACATCACGTTTTACAACAAATTTGACAGAAAAAGTACAGTAGAGTCTCACTTATCCAACACAAACAGGCCGGCAGAACGTTGGATAAGCGAATATGTTGGATAATGAGGAGGGATTAAGGAAAAGCCTATTAAACATCAAAATAGGTTATGATTTTACAAATGAAGCCCCAAAACATCATGTTTTACAACAAATTTGACAGAAAAAGTACAGTAGAGTCTCACTTATCCAACACAAACGGGCCGACGGAACGTTGGATAAGCGAATATGTTGGATAATGAGGAGAGATTAAGAAAAAACCTATTAAACATCAAAATAGGTTATGATTTTACAAATTAAGCCCCAAAGCATCATGTTTTACAACAAATTTGACAGAAAAAGTACAGTAGAGTCTCACTTATCCAACATAAACGGGCTGGCAGAACGTTGGATAAGCGAATATGTTGGATAATGAGGAGGGATTAAGGAAAAGCCTATTAAACATCAAAATAGGTTATGATTTTACAAATTAAGCCCCAAAACATCACGTTTTACAACAAATTTGACAGAAAAAGTACAGTAGAGTCTCACTTATCCAACACAAACAGGCCGGCAGAACGTTGGATAAGCGAATATGTTGGATAATGAGGAGGGATTAAGGAAAAGCCTATTAAACATCAAAATAGGTTATGATTTTACAAATGAAGCCCCAAAACATCATGTTTTACAACAAATTTGACAGAAAAAGTACAGTAGAGTCTCACTTATCCAACACAAACGGGCCGACGGAACGTTGGATAAGCGAATATGTTGGATAATGAGGAGAGATTAAGAAAAAACCTATTAAACATCAAAATAGGTTATGATTTTACAAATTAAGCCCCAAAACATCACGTTTTACAACAAATTTGACAGAAAAAGTACAGTAGAGTCTCACTTATCCAACACAAACGGGCCGACGGAACGTTGGATAAGCGAATATGTTGGATAATGAGGAGGGATTAAGGAAAAGCCTATTAAACATCAAAATAGGTTATGATTTTACAAATTAAGCCCCAAAGCATCATGTTTTACAACAAATTTGACAGAAAAAGTACAGTAGAGTCTCACTTATCCAACACAAACGGGCCGACAGAACGTTGGATAAGCGAATATGTTGGATAATGAGGAGAGATTAAGGAAAAGCCTATTAAACATCAAAATAGGTTATGATTTTACAAATTAAGCCCCAAAACATCACGTTTTACAACAAATTTGACAGAAAAAGTACAGTAGAGTCTCACTTATCCAACATAAACGGGCTGGCAGAACGTTGGATAAGCGAATATGTTGGATAATGAGGAGGGATTAAGGAAAAGCCTATTAAACATCAAAATAGGTTATGATTTTACAAATTAAGCCCCAAAACATCACGTTTTACAACAAATTTGACAGAAAAAGTACAGTAGAGTCTCACTTATCCAACATAAACGGGCTGGCAGAACGTTGGATAAGCGAATATGTTGGATAATGAGGAGGGATTAAGGAAAAGCCTATTAAACAGCAAAATAGGTTATGATTTTACAAATTAAGCCCCAAAACATCACGTTTTACAACAAATTTGACAGAAAAAGCAGTTCAATACGCAGTAATGTTATGTTGTCATTACTTTATGAATTTAGCACCAAAATATCACGATATATTGAAAACGTTGACTATAAAAATGTGTTGGATAATCCAGAACGTTGGATAAGTGAGACTACTGTATCTAGTTTAGATGACAACGGAGTGCGCATGCGTCGAGCCGCTCCCTGCTTTCCCGCCCAAATGGGCGAAGCCCTCTCTGAGCCTGTGACGTGCGGGAGAATCGTCCAATCGGGCGGCGGCAGAGGGAGGAGGGGTGGGACCATGGCCGAAAAGGCGGCCGTGGTGGAGGCGGGGCTTCTTCTTGGCGCCTCAGCCGTGAATTTACCTCAGGAAACGGGGCCTCGTTTGGCGCCCAGTTGAAGAGTTGAAAGAGGAGAGAGACGCCTTTCCTTTGGGGAGTCACTTTTACCTCAGGAAAGGCTTTTCTTCCCGTCCAGAGGACCCTCTCTCTCCCACTCGGTTTTAGGTTGGTTTCCTTGTTGTTTTGGGGGTTCTTTCATTCCCTCAGGAATCCCCTCAAAAGTGAAATACAAAGAGGAGGAAAGGCCTGCTTTATTATATTACTCTGGTCTTAAATTTTCAAAAACGGCCTCAAATAGCACCAGGTCTTTCTCCAGATAAAGGTGGATAAAGGCTTTGTGAAACAGAAAGAAGGAAACTATTTCGTTGATTAAGACTTCCATGAGGTTTTGCCTCAGAAATCACCTCGTCACAAAGCCTTTCTCTAGGAAGAGAGAAGATACAGTTGGAAACAATGTTCACTGAAATATTTACAAAATCATTAAAGTATTGACAAACATAATCATAAAAAATATTTGCAGAAACATTTGCCCAAAATAAGCAAAGTATTTGGGGAAAAATATTCATAAAAATATTCACAAACGTATTCAGAAAAAAAACAATCATGGAAACATTCACAAACATTGAAATAAAATATTCACCCAAAAAATCATACAAATATTTGTGGAAACATTTGCCAAAAATAAGCAAAATACTCAGAAAAAATATTCACAAATACAGTAGAGTCTCACTTATCCAACACTCGCTTATCCAACGTTCTGGATTATCCAACGCATTTTTGTAGTCCATGTTTTCAATAAATCCTGATATTTAGGTGCTAAATTCGTAAATACAGTAATTACTACATAGTATTACTGCATATTGAACGACTTTTTCTGTCAAATTTGTTGTATAACATAATGTTTTGGTGCTTAATTTGTAAAATCATAAACTAATTTAATGTTGAATAGGCTTTTCCTTAATCTCTCCTTATTATCCAACATATTCGCTTATCCAACGTTCTGTCGGCCCGTTTACGTTGGATAAGCGGGACTCTACTGTAATGCCTGCTTTATTGATGAATAGTTTATTATTCTATCACCTCAAAAATGACAAAACTTTTGTCCAGAGAAAGACAAAGAACAACATTTTTGGAAATTTACACCATTTGATTTATTTCCAGCCTTAAGACCCACAAAGGGCCATAAAGAGCCAGGTGGCTTTACTCTGAGCCATAAGTTTTACCTCAGAATATGTTTTTTCTGTCATCTGGAGAACTTCTTTTCACTTTATTCATGTATGTTTCCTTATTATTTCAGAAATTTCTTTATCAAACCTTTACCTCAGAAAAGCCTTGTGAAATAGAAAGAAGAAAATGCCAATTTTATTTATTAAGAGATGGTCACCTCAGACTTTACCTCAGAAATGGCCAAGCCTTGTGAAACGGAAGGGAGAAACAAAGGCAAAACTTTTGAAAATTAGCACAGCTTTTTCTGAAGGGACCAGGTGAATATTGTTGCATTTTATTTATTATAATCTGAAATAATAATTGGTTTCCAGAAGCATTCTCTCCTGACGTTTCGCCCACATCTATGGCAGGAAACCATAGATTGCTGGTGAAGTTTTTATATACAGTAGAGTCTCACTTATCCAACGTAAACGGGCCGGCAGAACGTTGGATAAGCGAATATGTTGGATAATAAGGAGGGATTAAGGAAAAGCCTATTAAACATCAAAATAGGTTATGATTTTACAAATTAAGCCCCAAAACATCACGTTTTACAACAAATTTGACAGAAAAAGTACAGTAGAGTCTCACTTATCCAACACAAACAGGCCGGCAGAACGTTGGATAAGCGAATATGTTGGATAATGAGGAGGGATTAAGGAAAAGCCTATTAAACATCAAAATAGGTTATGATTTTACAAATGAAGCCCCAAAACATCACGTTTTACAACAAATTTGACAGAAAAAGTACAGTAGAGTCTCACTTATCCAACACAAACAGGCCGGCAGAACGTTGGATAAGCGAATATGTTGGATAATGAGGAGGGATTAAGGAAAAGCCTATTAAACATCAAAATAGGTTATGATTTTACAAATGAAGCCCCAAAACATCATGTTTTACAACAAATTTGACAGAAAAAGTACAGTAGAGTCTCACTTATCCAACACAAACGGGCCGACGGAACGTTGGATAAGCGAATATGTTGGATAATGAGGAGAGATTAAGAAAAAACCTATTAAACATCAAAATAGGTTATGATTTTACAAATTAAGCCCCAAAACATCACGTTTTACAACAAATTTGACAGAAAAAGTACAGTAGAGTCTCACTTATCCAACACAAACAGGCCGGCAGAACGTTGGATAAGCGAATATGTTGGATAATGAGGAGGGATTAAGGAAAAGCCTATTAAACATCAAAATAGGTTATGATTTTACAAATTAAGCCCCAAAACATCACGTTTTACAACAAATTTGACAGAAAAAGTACAGTAGAGTCTCACTTATCCAACATAAACGGGCCGGCAGAACGTTGGATAAGCGAATATGTTGGATAATGAGGAGGGATTAAGGAAAAGCCTATTAAACATCAAAATAGGTTATGATTTTACAAATTAAGCCCCAAAACATCACGTTTTACAACAAATTTGACAGAAAAAGTACAGTAGAGTCTCACTTATCCAACATAAACCGGCTGGCAGAACGTTGGATAAGCGAATATGTTGGATAATAAGGAGGGATTAAGGAAAAGCCTATTAAACATCAAAATAGGTTATGATTTTACAAATTAAGCACCAAAACATCATGTTTTACAACAAATTTGACAGAAAAAGTACAGTAGAGTCTCACTTATCCAACACAAACGGGCCGACAGAACGTTGGATAAGCGAATATGTTGGATAATGAGGAGGGATTAAGGAAAAGCCTATTAAACATCAAAATAGGTTATGATTTTACAAATTAAGCCCCAAAACATCACGTTTTACAACAAATTTGACAGAAAAAGTACAGTAGAGTCTCACTTATCCAACACAAACAGGCCGGCAGAACGTTGGATAAGCGAATATGTTGGATAATGAGGAGGGATTAAGGAAAAGCCTATTAAACATCAAAATAGGTTATGATTTTACAAATGAAGCCCCAAAACATCATGTTTTACAACAAATTTGACAGAAAAAGTACAGTAGAGTCTCACTTATCCAACACAAACGGGCCGACGGAACGTTGGATAAGCGAATATGTTGGATAATGAGGAGAGATTAAGAAAAAACCTATTAAACATCAAAATAGGTTATGATTTTACAAATTAAGCCCCAAAGCATCATGTTTTACAACAAATTTGACAGAAAAAGTACAGTAGAGTCTCACTTATCCAACATAAACGGGCTGGCAGAACGTTGGATAAGCGAATATGTTGGATAATGAGGAGGGATTAAGGAAAAGCCTATTAAACATCAAAATAGGTTATGATTTTACAAATTAAGCCCCAAAACATCACGTTTTACAACAAATTTGACAGAAAAAGTACAGTAGAGTCTCACTTATCCAACACAAACAGGCCGGCAGAACGTTGGATAAGCGAATATGTTGGATAATGAGGAGGGATTAAGGAAAAGCCTATTAAACATCAAAATAGGTTATGATTTTACAAATGAAGCCCCAAAACATCATGTTTTACAACAAATTTGACAGAAAAAGTACAGTAGAGTCTCACTTATCCAACACAAACGGGCCGACGGAACGTTGGATAAGCGAATATGTTGGATAATGAGGAGAGATTAAGAAAAAACCTATTAAACATCAAAATAGGTTATGATTTTACAAATTAAGCCCCAAAACATCACGTTTTACAACAAATTTGACAGAAAAAGTACAGTAGAGTCTCACTTATCCAACACAAACGGGCCGACGGAACGTTGGATAAGCGAATATGTTGGATAATGAGGAGGGATTAAGGAAAAGCCTATTAAACATCAAAATAGGTTATGATTTTACAAATTAAGCCCCAAAGCATCATGTTTTACAACAAATTTGACAGAAAAAGTACAGTAGAGTCTCACTTATCCAACACAAACGGGCCGACAGAACGTTGGATAAGCGAATATGTTGGATAATGAGGAGAGATTAAGGAAAAGCCTATTAAACATCAAAATAGGTTATGATTTTACAAATTAAGCCCCAAAACATCACGTTTTACAACAAATTTGACAGAAAAAGTACAGTAGAGTCTCACTTATCCAACATAAACGGGCTGGCAGAACGTTGGATAAGCGAATATGTTGGATAATGAGGAGGGATTAAGGAAAAGCCTATTAAACATCAAAATAGGTTATGATTTTACAAATTAAGCCCCAAAACATCACGTTTTACAACAAATTTGACAGAAAAAGTACAGTAGAGTCTCACTTATCCAACATAAACGGGCTGGCAGAACGTTGGATAAGCGAATATGTTGGATAATGAGGAGGGATTAAGGAAAAGCCTATTAAACAGCAAAATAGGTTATGATTTTACAAATTAAGCCCCAAAACATCACGTTTTACAACAAATTTGACAGAAAAAGCAGTTCAATACGCAGTAATGTTATGTTGTCATTACTTTATGAATTTAGCACCAAAATATCACGATATATTGAAAACGTTGACTATAAAAATGTGTTGGATAATCCAGAACGTTGGATAAGTGAGACTACTGTATCTAGTTTAGATGACAACGGAGTGCGCATGCGTCGAGCCGCTCCCTGCTTTCCCGCCCAAATGGGCGAAGCCCTCTCTGAGCCTGTGACGTGCGGGAGAATCGTCCAATCGGGCGGCGGCAGAGGGAGGAGGGGTGGGACCATGGCCGAAAAGGCGGCCGTGGTGGAGGCGGGGCTTCTTCTTGGCGCCTCAGCCGTGAATTTACCTCAGGAAACGGGGCCTCGTTTGGCGCCCAGTTGAAGAGTTGAAAGAGGAGAGAGACGCCTTTCCTTTGGGGAGTCACTTTTACCTCAGGAAAGGCTTTTCTTCCCGTCCAGAGGACCCTCTCTCTCCCACTCGGTTTTAGGTTGGTTTCCTTGTTGTTTTGGGGGTTCTTTCATTCCCTCAGGAATCCCCTCAAAAGTGAAATACAAAGAGGAGGAAAGGCCTGCTTTATTATATTACTCTGGTCTTAAATTTTCAAAAACGGCCTCAAATAGCACCAGGTCTTTCTCCAGATAAAGGTGGATAAAGGCTTTGTGAAACAGAAAGAAGGAAACTATTTCGTTGATTAAGACTTCCATGAGGTTTTGCCTCAGAAATCACCTCGTCACAAAGCCTTTCTCTAGGAAGAGAGAAGATACAGTTGGAAACAATGTTCACTGAAATATTTACAAAATCATTAAAGTATTGACAAACATAATCATAAAAAATATTTGCAGAAACATTTGCCCAAAATAAGCAAAGTATTTGGGGAAAAATATTCATAAAAATATTCACAAACGTATTCAGAAAAAAAACAATCATGGAAACATTCACAAACATTGAAATAAAATATTCACCCAAAAAATCATACAAATATTTGTGGAAACATTTGCCAAAAATAAGCAAAATACTCAGAAAAAATATTCACAAATACAGTAGAGTCTCACTTATCCAACACTCGCTTATCCAACGTTCTGGATTATCCAACGCATTTTTGTAGTCCATGTTTTCAATAAATCCTGATATTTAGGTGCTAAATTCGTAAATACAGTAATTACTACATAGTATTACTGCATATTGAACGACTTTCTGTCAAATTTGTTGTATAACATAATGTTTTGGTGCTTAATTTGTAAAATCATAAACTAATTTAATGTTGAATAGGCTTTTCCTTAATCTCTCCTTATTATCCAACATATTCGCTTATCCAACGTTCTGTCGGCCCGTTTACGTTGGATAAGCGGGACTCTACTGTAATACCTGCTTTATTGATGAATAGTTTATTATTCTATCACCTCAAAAATGACAAAACTTTTGTCCAGAGAAAGACAAAGAACAACATTTTTGGAAATTTACACCATTTGATTTATTTCCCGCCTTAAGACCCACAAAGGGCCATAAAGAGCCAGGTGGCTTTACTCTGAGCCATAAGTTTTACCTCAGAATATGTTTTTTCTGTCATCTGGAGAACTTCTTTTCACTTTATTCATGTATGTTTCCTTATTATTTCAGAAATTTCTTTATCGAACCTTTACCTCAGAAAAGCCTTGTGAAATAGAAAGAAGAAAATGCCAATTTTATTTATTAAGAGATGGTCATCTCAGACTTTACCTCAGAAATGGCCAAGCCTTGTGAAACGGAAGGGAGAAACAAAGGCAAAACTTTTGAAAATTAGCACAGCTTTTTCTGAAGGGACCAGGTGAATATTGTTGCATTTTATTTATTATAATCTGAAATAATAATTGGTTTCCAGAAGCATTCTCTCCTGACGTTTCGCCCACATCTATGGCAGGAAACCATAGATTGCTGGTGAAGTTTTTATATATCTGCCAAATGTCCAGGGTGGGAGAAAGAACTCTTGTCTGTTGGAGGCCAATGTGAATGCTGCTATTGGCCACCTTGATTAGCATTGAATGGCCTGCAGTTTCAAGGCCTGGCTGCTTCCTGCCTGGGGGAATCCTGTGTTTGGAGGTGTTAGCTGGCCCTGCTTTTTGAGGTGGCAGCCCAGAAACTCACAACAACCCAGTGATTCCGGCCATGAAAGCCTTTGACAACACATGGCAACATTTTTGAAAATTCACACAGCTTTCCAGAGGAAATGAGTAGAATAATAATTGCATTTTTTTTACCAATCTGATTTATTTCCAGCCTTAAGACCCATAACATGCTATGCTGAAAATTATATATATATATATATATATATATATATATATATATATATATATATAAATAATTTTGTATATAATGGACAATATAATATATTATAATCTAATGAATATACATATAATATTGATAGTAATATTGTAATGTAATACAATTTAATAATAAAACAATGATATTGATTATATATTATATATATTATATATAATTATATATGTACATACAAAGTATTATATTAGCATACACAATAATAGCATTATATATTACTATATTGTACTATACCATCATACTGTAATATTATTAGAAATATTACATGTAATATATAAAATAATTAATATTATATTTCATTAGTATTTGAATTATATTGTATTACATTATAATATTCTCAATATTATATTTATATTCAATATATTATATTATGATATATCATTGTCTATTATATTGTATATTATATACAATATACTATATATACACAATACATATTATATTATTAGCATAGCATGTTACGGGAGACAAGATGGGAACTGTCTTCCTGGCCTTGCAAAATAGAAAGAAGACAATGCCTGTTTTTTTTTTCTGAAAGCTTTCTTCCCACTCACTCTTCTCCCAGCGCTGAATTCAAGTCAAAGGGAAGAAAGGGAAGAAACAAAAGGTCGAAGAGACAGAAGACAGAAGATGCTTGAAGACACTCTCGCAAGGACACCGCCCGCCCCCCAAAAAAGGTCATTGTCAGGGTAATGGGTGTCAGGCTAGGCATTTCATGTCTATCTTTGCAATAAAAAACAGGCTACCTGTGTGCTAGGCTTTTGCATGAAGAACACGGTTCCCCTCGTGTGTGGCATCGAAGGTTCCCACTCGGGAACGGACGGGTCCTCCCTTTGTTCTAGGCAGATGATGGGGGTTTTCCTATACAAGCCGTAGGGGCCACAGCTTGGGGGGCAGCGGGGGGCCCGGCCCTGGCACCGCGGGGAGCAGCACACCTTACGGGCATTTTAAAAGCTCCCTTAAACTTAGACAGTGGCTAGCAATAAAAATATTAATACCTTAACTCACCTACTAACCCTACTAACACCATTCTAACTAGGGCAGGCTGGCCTTTTAAATAGGACTGTGTTTTGCCTGCTGGCAAGAACCAAGCTGGGAGGGAAGGGGGCCTCCTGGCCCCCCATAGAAGGGCTCCCCTAGAAGGACATTCAAAAGGCCCGCAAGGTGTCCTGAGAGCAGCCCCTGGGGCCCTCAGTGTGCCCCCCACGGTGCCAGGGCTGGGCCCCCCGCTCTCCCCCAACCCATGACCCCTGCCGCCTGTATCTCGTCCGCCCAGGGCCAACGGACGCCCCCTCCCTCCCCGGGCGGAGCTTCGGCGCCACACACAAGGGGAGGCCAGCCGTGGCCGCCAGAACATGGCCAACCTGGTTTTGGACTGCAAACATAGGCATGTAGGGACCCCCTTTTATTTATGTAAGGCCACCCACCCAGGGGACCTGGTTAAAGGGGATCCTCTATTCTTAAAGTAAGGCCTATAGAGATCTCCTATCCAGAAACTAAGGCGGCTTGGCCTATAGAGATCCCCTTTTGTTAAACTAAGGTGGCCTGGCCTATAGAGATCTCTTGTTGTTAAACTAAGGTGGCCTGGCCTATAGAGATCTCTTGTTGTTAAACTAAGGTGGCCTGGCCTATAGAGATCTCTTGTTGTTAAACTAAGGTGGCCTGGCCTATAGGGATCTCTTGTTGTTAAACTAAGGTGGCCTGGCCTATAGGGATCCCCTTTTGTTAAACTAAGGTGGCCTGGCCTATAGAGATCCCCTTTTGTTAAACTAAGGTGGCCTGGCCTATAGAGATCCCCTTTTGTTAAACTAAGGTGGCCTGGCCTATAGAGATCCCCTTTTGTTAAACTAAGGTGGCCTGGCCTATAGAGATCCCCTTTTGTTAAACTAAGGTGGCCTGGCCTATAGAGATCTCTTGTTGTTAAACTAAGGTGGCCTGGCCTATAGAGATCTCTTGTTGTTAAACTAAGGTGGCCTGGCCTATAGAGATCTCTTGTTGTTAAACTAAGGTGGCCTGGCCTATAGAGATCTCTTGTTGTTAAACTAAGGTGGCCTGGCCTATAGAGATCTCTTGTTGTTAAACTAAGGTGGCCTGGCCTATAGAGATCTCCTATTCTTTAAGGTAACGCCAGGCGATGTGGAGATCCCTGGTTCTTTTAACCCTTAAGGCCAACCGTGGGGAGATCCCTGGTTCTTTTAACCCTTAAGGCCAACCGTGGGGAGATCCCTGGTTCTTTTAACCCTTAAGGCCAACCGTGGGGAGATCCCTGGTTCTTTTAACCCTTAAGGCCAACCGTGGGGAGATCCCTGGTTCTTTTAACCCTTAAGGCCAACCGTGGGGAGATCCCTGGTTCTTTTAACCCTTAAGGCCAACCGTGGGGAGATCCCTGGTTCTTTTAACCCTTAAGGCCAACCGTGGGGAGATCCCTGGTTCTTTTAACCCTTAAGGCCAACCGTGGGGAGATCCCTGGTTCTTTTAACCCTTAAGGCCAACCGTGGGGAGATCCCTGGTTCTTTTAACCCTTAAGGCCAACCGTGGGGAGATCCCTGGTTCTTTTAACCCTTAAGGCCAACCGTGGGGAGATCCCTGGTTCTTTTAACCCTTAAGGCCAACCGTGGGGAGATCCCTGGTTCTTTTAACCCTTAAGGCCAACCGTGGGGAGATCCCTGGTTCTTTTAACCCTTAAGGCCTGCCTGGGGAGATATCCTATTCTTTTTTCATGAAAAGTCGGGTATAGACCTTCTCTTTTCTCTCCCGTTTCATGTGCCTGGACTCCCGGAGGGCTCCTGCCGGACACCGTCTCCCATCGGCCGAGAGGGATCCTTCCTGTTTGGAAAGCATCTGCTACACAGGTAAAAAGAAGATTCCGGGAAGGAGATTCCTACAGCGGAGCCCTAAAGCCAGGTGAGACGTTCCTTCCAACCTCCACGGCTGCTTTGCACACACACACATGACACACACATGACACACACACACACGCATATACAGCTGGGGGCCCTCAGGGACTCTCCCCCCAATAGATCGGGGACTCCCACTCCGGCAATTGGCCATTGGAAATGCCTTGAAGCAGTTTGGGGCTTCCGGCCAAGCGCTCGCAAAGAGAACCCATTCAAGGTATACGTGGAGCCCCTTTTATTTATTATTTATTGACAGCATTTCTATTCCGCCCTTCTTTCTCACCCCAAAGGGGACTCAGGGCGGATCACATGACACATATAGGCAAACATTCAGTGCCTTTTAACATAGAACAAAGACAAACAAACATAAGCTCCGAGCGGGTCTCGAACTCATGACCTCCTGGTCAGAGTGATTCATTGCAGTTATAATTGCAGCTGGCTTCCTCTCCCGCCTGCGCCACAGCCCGGGCCAACCTTGATAAAAAGGGCCTGGCACGTGGAAAACTCTATTTGTAAGGCAAACCCTCGTTAAAGGAGGTTTGCAATTAATTTAAAACCAGGCTTCTGAGGGACCCGCTGCGTTTAAAGCCAAACCTAGCAGGTGGGAACCTCTCTTGTTGGATAAAGGAGATCCCCTCTGGTTAACGTAAGGGGAGGGACCCTCCATTTTTAATAGGATGCCTGGCAGAATCTTAACCTCAATGCAGGCCTATGGGGTCCAGCCTTATTCTCAATGACTGCATAGCCAGGCATGAAGGGACCCCATATTATTAATTTGAAGCCTGGTAAAAAGAGATTTATGTATTTATTTATTTACTACATTTATACCCCGCCCTCTTTTCCCTTAAAGGGGACTCAGAGCGGCTTACAAGTTATATTTATATACACTATCTCATTAGCATAGCACAATATTAGCATTATATATTACTACATTGCACTATACCACTATATAGAAATATTGTTAGCAATATTACATTTAAAATATAATATGTAATTAATATTATTGTATCATTGTTAGTATTATATTGCTTAATTTATTTATTTATTTATTTATTAGATTTATATGCTGCCCTTCTCACCCCGAAGGGGACTCAGAACGGCTTAAAAATTAAATTTACATACAATATTATATTATTAGCATAGTACAATACTGGCAATAAATTACTATATTGTACTATATCAATATATGGTAGTATTATTAGTAATATTACATGCAAAATATAATATATAATTAATATTATTATATTGTATTATTAGTATATCGTATTACAATATAATATTATGAATATATGTATATACAATATGTTGTAATTATTATATATTAAATTTTATATATATATATATATATATATATATATACACACACACACACACAGTAGAGTCTCATTTATCCAACATAAACGGGCCAGCAGAATGTTGGATAAGCGAATATGTTGGATAATAAGGAGGGATTAAGGAAAAGCCTATTAAACATCAAATTAGTTTATGATTTTACAAATTAAGCACCAAATCATCATGTTATACAACAAATTTCACAAAAAAAGTAGTTCAATATGCAGTAATGCTATGTAGTAATTACTGTATTTATGAATTTAGTACCAAAAAATCATGATGTCTTGAAAACATTGTCTACAAAAATGCGTTGGATAAGCGAGTGTTGGATAAGTGAGACTCTACTGTATATAAAAATTAGAATAGCATGTTATTAGGGGAGGAGCATCTTAATTATTAGATGTCAGTATTAGTCATTAGATGTTAATATTAGTTATTCATATTAGTATCAATATTACATTAATATACAATAGAGCAGGGGTCCCCAAACTAAGGCCCGTGTGCGGGATGCGGCCCATCGAAGCCATTTATCCGGCCCCCACAGCACAACCCTTATTATTATTATTATTATTATTATTATTATTATTATTAGCATTGAGGCTGGGTGGCCATCTGTCAGGGGTGCTTTGCTTGTGCTTTCGGTGCACAAAGGCAGAAAGGGATTGGACTCAATGGCCAACCCTTCCAACCCTCATTATTATTATTATTATTATTATTAATTATTATTATTATTGCTTGGTGGCCAACTATAGTCTGGCCCTGCAATGGTCTGAAGGATCGTGAACTGGCTCCCTGTTTAAAAGGTTTGGGGACCCCTGCAATAGAGTATATTATTATCCTAGCACAATGTTATTATGTTATATAGTAGTATGTATGTTCATATTATTTATTCATATTAGTATCAATATGACATTAATATACAATAGAGTATATTATTATCCTAGCACAATATTCATATGTTCTATAGTAGTATGTTGTTGCTAGGGGGAGGGGCCCCCCACTGATGGGGAGGGCCCCCCCACTGAGATCCCCTGTCATTAATGTTAGACCAGGCATTTAACGCCTACCTTTGCATTCAAGAGCAGGCTCCTAGGCCTTTGCATTCAAGAGCAGTGCGCTAGGCCTTTGCGCAAGGAACACCACCCACGGCTCCCCTTGTGCGTGGCGTTGAGGCCCCACTCGGTGACGGACGGGTCCTCCCTTTGCCCTGGGCAGGTCGTGGGGGGGGGGGGGGGGTCTCCCTGCACAGGCAGGGGGTCACGGCTGGGGGGAGAGCGGGGGCCCGGCCTTGGCACCCCCCTGGGGACCCGAGGGGCCGCTCTCAGCCCACGTCACGGGCATTTTAAAACGTCCCCGGGATGTAGTAGCTCAGATTAATCCCTGCACTAACCGCTAACCCTACTAACCCAGTTCTAACCCGGGCAGGCTAGGCTTTTAAATAGGACTGTTTTTGCCTGTTGGCAAGAACCAAGTGGGAGGGGGCCTCCGGGCCTCCCGTGGGAAGAAGGGCTCCGGCCCCCCCGGCCCCCCGGCCCCTGCCCTGTGCTGGGAGCCCCCCGCCCGGGCCCCCAGAGGCCTCCCTGTGGTACCGGGCTTGGCCCCCATCCGCTCTGCCCCCATCCGACGGCCTAGGAAAGCCCCCCACCATCCGCCCAGGGCCAACGGACGGCCCTCCCTCCCTCCCAGGGGCAGCCGCGTTCCTCACGCAAAGGTCTGGCGCACGGGAGCCTGTTTCTGAATGCAAACGTGGGGCCCAGGACCCCCCCCCCTTGTCTCCGTGCAGGGCCACCCCCCCAGGGACCCCCACAAATGCCTGGTGACAGGGGATCCTCTCCTCTTAGCAGGAGGAAAAGCCACGTGCGTAAAGCGGTGCCTTTGCTCCTGTCGTTCCCAAGAGCCCCCCAAAAGCGAGATGCTCCCCTGGGTTCAGCCCTCCTGACCCCTGTCTTCTCCCTTGTTCCATGTCTCCAAAATCCCCGAGGGAGGGGCTCCTCCTGGACAAGAGCCAAGGACGGAAGGACGGACGGACGGACGGACGGAGATCCCAGAGAGAGAGCGGAGAGCAGGACGCCTTGCCTTTTCGGAGCTGCTGAGGTCGACCCCTTTCCAACGAGGTCAGCTTTCAAGAATAAAACTCTTCCCAAAAAAGTGTGTTCTGGTTATTATTCAAAGGCACAACGTTAAATATTTGACAGCATTAAACATCTAGATTACAGGACAGTTTATGTTACTGCATTTTATACACCTGACCTTGTTTTTACAAATAAAGTACCTGTATAATTTTTGCCTCTCTATATATATATTGTACTATGCTCAGACTCATTGTTCTGATATGCTGTTATATGGTTTAATTGTTTATATTGTTTATATTTTTAATGTATGACTGTTTATTACATGTGACATTGGGCTTGTTTCCCATGTGAGCCACCCCGAGTCCTCCTGGGGGAGATGGGAGCGGGAATATAAAAATAAAGTATTATTTTGTATTATTATTATTATTATTTATAATATTTATTATATATAATTTTCTTGCACCCCAAGTACCTCTGGCAAGTGCCAAAGAGTATTTAACTCTGCCTACATGGCACTAAAGTGTATTTATATGTTGATTGTTCCTATTGATTTTATGTTATGTTTTTTTTTTGCTTTGTATAATAAGGCATTGAATTTTTGCCTTAATAATAATAATTTTATGAATGTTTTAATGTCACTGAATTTTAAATTGAATTGAAATGTCATTGTAATTGTTTATATGTGTATTTTCTATTTGTAAGCCACCCTGAGTCTCCCCTTATTGGGTGAGAAGGTTTGGGAAGAAATACTGTCATAAATAAATAAATAAATATTCTGTGTCCAGGTTGGTTCATGGTTGACTTCTCTGGCAGGATGAGTCTGCAGGGCCTTTCCTGTCCCATGCAGCCGTGGGCAAGTCTACACAGGGACCACCAAGCCCAGCACTCTGCCCCGCAGCAAGCATGCAACAGAAAAGGCACCGCAGACACTCCTGCGCCTGCGCGGCCTGCTCCCTGTGAGAGCGAACTTGGCCCCGCCCACTACAGGCATCCCTTTATGCGCCTGCGCGGGCTGCTCCCTATGAGAGCGAACTTGGCCCCGCCCACTACAGGCATCCCTTTATGCGCCTGCGCGGCCTGCTCCCTATGAGAGCGAACTTGACCCCGCCCACTACAGGCATCCCTTTATGCGCCTGTGCGGCCTGCTCCCTATGAGAGTGAACTTGGCCCCGCCCACTGCAGGCATCCCTTTATGCGCCTGCGCGGCCTGCTCCCTATGAGAGTGAACGTGGTCCCGCCCACGACAGGCATCCCTCTCCCTCCCTTCTGCGCCTGCGCGGCCTCCTCGGCGTCACCGGAAGCTCCGTCACAGGGCGGCAAGATGGCGGCCCGGCCCGGTCAGAGGCGTTCGGGGCGGCGTTTCCACGGTGACCCGGGTCCGTCGAGGCTTCGTCGCCAAGGCCCGGGAGGAGGAGGAAGGGCGCCGGGAGCGTGGCCTTCCAAACCGAGCCGGGGTTGGGCGTGAGGCCGCGCCTGCCTCCCTTCCCTGCCCGGACGTTTGCAGGCCAAGGCGGGGAAGGAATCCCAGGCAGGAAAACCCCCTTGGCCTGCGCGCCCTCCCTGCCTGCCGGAGTTTGGGACTCTTCCCAACCCGTAGGCTGGCTGCTAGGCATTGTGGGAGTTGGAGTCCCAAGTTCGCCCAGGCCTCTTCTTTTTTCCTGACCTTTTTTTAAAAAAATTATGTATCAAAAAAAGTTTTCAATAAAAATGATTAAAAAAAAATAAATGGAGGTGAGCACCAACCTCCAGAGTGTGAGTAGATCAATAGGTACCGCTCCAGCGGGAAGGTAACGGCGCTCCAGGCCGTCGTGCCAGTGGCCACATGACCCTGGAGGTGTCTACGGACAACGCCGGCGCTTCGGCTTAGAAATTATTTCTACTAATAGGTTTGAGAAAGTAAAAAAGTAGACCAGAAGGAAGAAGGCGGGACCAGGAAGACACCTGTCCATCATGTCTCCTGTATCAATTTCACAATAGAATAATAGAGAATACTCATATTATACTATACTCATCATATACTATATACACATATAATATTGATAATATTCCGATGTAATACAATAGAATAATAATAATAATAATACGGTATTATAATTATATATTTATATTACATGTAATATTCCTAATAATATTGCAATATAGTCCTATAGTACAAAATAATAATATATAATGCTTATATTGTGCTGTACTAATATTATAATGTATATACATATAATATTGATAATAATATTCCGATGCAATACAATTTAATAATAATAATACACTTTTATAATTGTACATTTTGTTGTTTCATACTATTTATACACATGATTTTGCATTATTATGTTGTTTTATATTATTACATTATTATTTTACATCATTTTTATATTTGTTCTTACGTATTGCGTATTATAATTATTATTTTGCATCATTATTATATTCTGTTATTTCGTGTTATTATAATACACAGTATTTTGCATTATTATGTTGTTATTTTATATTATTATTATATTACTATTATTTTGCATCCTTATATTATTTGGATCTTATATTATTTTATATTATTATTGTTGTTTTTCATCACTATTATATTATTTTGTTCTTATTTCATATTATATTATATTATTATTATATTACATCGTTATTATATTATTCTGTTATTTCATATGTCCGATTTACCTACATGAGTGGGAATCGATTTGGAGGAAAATAATTAAATACACGTACTCCATGGACATGAAAGAAAACTGGCTGAAAGTAATGCATAGATGGTACCTAACCCCCCAAAAGATAGGATTTATGTATAAAAATACTAATAATAAATGCTGGAAATGTAAATCTCAAGTGGGCTCGTACCACCCTATGTGGTGGAGTTGCAGAAAGATGGCAAAATTTTGGACGATGATGTTAGACGAAAGTAATAAAATTCTAAACACAAACTTTGCGAAGACGCCTGAGCTCCTCCTGCTAGGGTTATATGATGAATTAGATAAGGTAGATTTAAATACAGATAAACTATTTACATTTTTTTATTACTGCAGCAAGGATGGTAATCGCAAAACAATGGAAAAGTGAGAAAGCCCCATCGAAAGATGCCTGGCTGACCAAATGGACTGAAATAAAGGATATGGACAAACTTACCTTCTGAATGAGAAAGAGCAACGGAAGAGCTATAAGAGCCACGGACTGGTCAAACTTTGAAGACTACCTTGTTACTTCAGAGAAGGGAACCAGCAAGGTTGTATTCAGATTTTCTGGGAAGTTGTAGTTTAGGTAAACATAATGAAGATTTTACTGATTGCAGTACAGTCTCCTTATCTATAGATTTGATATGCATGGTTTTACTTACTGTAGTAAACTCTCCCCTCCAAAGTGTTTGTAGGCCTCTCTATGTTCTTCACTGCAATTCTGTGATATGTTTCTGGCCCAAATATCAGCGAAATATAAGGTTTACTTGCATCCATGGGGATCTTAGAATGGGAGGTATATGTAATAGTTTAACCCTTAAGCTCTTCCTCATTAAAAAAATTGCAGGAAAGTCTAGTTATTTTTCCCCCTCCACAAATGTCTTGCAGGCATTACATTTTTTGTTCTTTTTAAAATGTAATACAATGGTATAATTTCCCCCCCCCTCCCAAGCACATCTTCTCTGTTGGTTTCTTCTTTTCTGGGTAGGAGATATTACTTTTTGGAGCCAACCCGGGATTTTATCAGTATATTTATTGTATGTGACCTCATTTGTTTTATGATTTGTTTTATTGTTGATTGACTTGTTTTATTGATATGTTTTTATATTGTCTGATATCTGGGCTTGGCCCCATGTAAGCCGCCCTGAGTCCCTTCGGGGAGATGGGGCGGGGTATAAAACTAAAATTATTATTATTATTATTATTATTATTATTATTATTATTATTATTACCTTAAGAAAAGATGATAAGAACTATCTAAATGGAACATAAATGATTAGTGACAAAGATCGGAAGTCAATCCCCCCCCCCATTGCTAGTGTCTATCCCCTCTCACAATCCCTAATCCAGACACACTTGCCCTGCCCCTGCCCTCCCTTCCCTGTTCCCCTGCCGTATGTCGTCTTATGTTTTATGTTTGATGTTTTAAAAGAAACTTCTCAATAAAAATGATACAAAAAATAAAATAAAAAAATAAACTTAACCAAACCTGGCTGTTTAAACAAAATCAAATAAACATGTCATCCATAAATCAAAATAAAAACACACACTTCTTTACACCAACTTTGGTTGCAAATGTATGCAATTTCCTTGAGAAACCTCTTCCTTCCTTCCCAGGCACCATTTCTTAAACCCAGAAAGGGAAAACACACGTAGGAGCCGCCTGAATTCTCACTTCTCTGTCCTTACGGCTGAGTTACAACTCGCTGAGCTTGTTTTGATTCTGTTTCTATACAAAACGGTGGCTCCCATCATGAAATCAATAAAGTTTATTATTTCACGACGGCCAGGTTTTGGGTGTTTTTATTGGGGAGGGAAATGCAGACATTTTGCTTGTTGCGCCATTCGCCTGAAACTAAGTAAAATCTCTGGGAACGAACAGAGGATGGGAGAAGAACCGTTGCATTTTGCCCTGAGTCTGGAAACGGTCTTCCGAATGATCACCAAGGCCACCTTGGTGTAAAAGAGAGAGCTGTTTCTTTATAAAAAGGAGAGTTAAAGTGCGATAAATGCTCACTATCCCAGGCCTGCGAGTCCACAGGAATTCCAGACAGGAAACAATCAGGGCCAGCTAACGCGTTCACAACAAAGGATTCCCCCAGGCAGGAATGCAGCCAGTCTTTGAGGCTGCAAGGCCATTCAATGCTAATCAAGGCGGCCAATGGCAACATTCACACTTGCCTCCAAGACAAGAGTTCTTTCTCTCGCCCTGGACGTGATTCCACAGATAGATAAACCTCCCTTGCTTAGTTTTCCAAAATACCACACAAGCTCTGAGGATGCCTGCCATAAATGTGGGCGAAATGTCAGGAGAGAATGCTTCGGGAACATGGCCATAGTATTGTGCGGTTGCAAAGTTGCAGAGGTTGCATGGGATGGTGGGAGTTGCAGTTTGGCAAGGCACCAGCACTCTTGGGTGGAGGGGGTGAAAGGCCTTGCAAACCTCTCACTCCCAAGATTATTATTAGTAGTATTAGTATTATTTAAGATTAATACTGGATCAAAGAAATATCAATTAATATTACATTAAGTCCTAATGGCTTTTCTGTCTGTCGCCCTCCTGTGGACAGAAGAAGATTGCACTTGCCTTGAAACTCTGATTCTTTGCTCTCTGCTGCCATCCAATGGTCAGGTCGGGAAGTGCAGCACAAAGGCGCCTTCAACGCTCGAGGCTGCACTTCCGCCTCTGACCATTGGATGGCAGCAGAGAGCGAAGACTCAGAATCCCAAGGCAAGTGCAATATTCTTCTGTCCACAGGAGGGCGACAAAGAGAAAAGACATTAGGAATCCCATTGATAGATCATTGAGCCATTTGGGAAATATAATTACATGACAATAGTAATACTACTAATAATAACATCCTGGGAGTTAGGGTTTTGCAAGGTCTTTCCCGTCTTCTGCCCAGGAGTGCCGGTGCCTTGTCAAACTACAACTCCCACCATCCTAGACAAACTCTACAACAGCTCAATGCCATTGGAGCCTAGGAGATATAACCCCCCCTTGCTTAGTTTTCCAATAAGAATAACATAATAACAACAAAACTTTATTTCTAGACCGCCCTCTCTCCTCCAGAGGATGTACATATAATTCACTATAATTGTATATTTTTATTATATGAAATATTACTAATAATATTGCAATATAGTCGTATAATATAACTCGCTGTACCCGGCCACGCGTTGCTGTGGCGTAGTCCTTAGTGGGGTTTTCTTCGTGGCATAAAGAGGATTCCCCGTAGGTAGGAAGCAGCCAGGCTTTGATGCTGCAAGGGTATTCAAGTTGGCCAACAATGGAGTCCCCTAGGTATGAAGCAGCCAGGCTTTGATGCTGCAAGGCTATTCAATGGGATTCAAGTTGGCCGACAATGGAGTCCCCTAGGTATGAAGCAGCCAGGCTTTGATGCTGCAAGGCTATTCAAGTTGGCCGACAATGGAGTCCCCTAGGTATGAAGCAGCCAGGCTTTGATGCTGCAAGGCTATTCAATGGGATTCAAGTTGGCCGACAATGGAGTCCCCTAGGTATGAAGCAGCCAGGCTTCGATGCTGCAAGGCTATTCAATGGGATTCAACTTGGCCGACAATGGAGTCCCCTAGGTATGAAGCAGCCAGGCTTCGATGCTGCAAGGCTATTCAATGGGATTCAAGTTGGCCGACAATGGAGTCCCCTAGGTATGAAGCAGCCAGGCTTTGATGCTGCAAGGCTATTCAATGGGATTCAAGTTGGCCGACAATGGAGTCCCCTAGGTATGAAGCAGCCAGGCTTTGATGCTTCAAGGCTATTCAATGGGATTCAAGTTGGCCGACAATGGAGTCCCCTAGGTATGAAGCAGCCAGGCTTTGATGCTGCAAGGCTATTCAATGGGATTCAAGTTGGCCGACAATGGAGTCCCCTAGGTATGAAGCAGCCAGGCTTTGATGCTGCAAGGCTATTCAATGGGATTCAAGTTGGCCGACAATGGAGTCCCCTAGGTATGAAGCAGCCAGGCTTTGATGCTGCAAGGCTATTCAAGTTGGCCGACAATGGAGTCCCCTAGGTATGAAGCAGCCAGGCTTTGATGCTGCAAGGCTATTCAATGGGATTCAAGTTGGCCGACAATGGAGTCCCCTAGGTATGAAGCAGCCAGGCTTTGATGCTGCAAGGCTATTCAAGTTGGCCGACAATGGAGTCCCCTAGGTATGAAGCAGCCAGGCTTTGATGCTTCAAGGCTATTCAATGGGATTCAAGTTGGCCGACAATGGAGTCCCCTAGGTATGAAGCAGCCAGGCTTTGATGCTGCAAGGCTATTCAATGGGATTCAAGTTGGCCGACAATGGAGTCCCCTAGGTATGAAGCAGCCAGGCTTTGATGCTGCAAGGCTATTCAATGGGATTCAAGTTGGCCGACAATGGAGTCCCCTAGGTATGAAGCAGCCAGGCTTTGATGCTGCAAGGCTATTCAATGGGATTCAAGTTGGCCAACAATGGAGTCCCCTAGGTATGAAGCAGCCAGGCTTCGATGCTGCAAGGCTATTCAATGGGATTCAAGTTGGCCAACAATGGAGTCCCCTAGGTATGAAGCAGCCAGGCTTTGATGCTGCAAGGCTATTCAATGGCCAGGAATCCGCTGTGTGTGTTTGTCTCCATCCAGTGGTGAAAGGCGCGCATTGCAGGCGGAGAGAAAGTGAATAGGGAATAAGCCGCTGTGTGTGTTTGTCTCCATCCAGTGGTGAAAGGCGCGCATTGCGGGCGGAGAGAAAATGAATGGGAAGAAGCCGCTGTGTGTGTTTGTCTCCATCCAGTGGTGAAAGGCGCGCATTGCAGGCGGACTGGAAAATTCCCCGCATTGCCGTCAATGGAGACGGAGGAGGAGGATGAGGAGGAGGAGGATGAGGACGAAGGCCTCTCCATGGAATATTCTTCAAATACCCTATATACCCGGATATAAGCCGACCCGAATATAAACCGAGGCATCTAATTTTACCACAAAAAAAAACCCTGGGAAATCATTGACTCCAGTATAAGCCGAGGGTGGGAAATTTCAGAAATAAAAATAGATACCAATAAAATTACATTGTGGGTGAAACGTCAGGAGAGAATGCTTCTGGAAACCAATTATTTTTTCTTAGATTGTACTATATTAATCATATACCACAATGTCTATAATACACCACGAGTATGTTATATTATTAGTATTATGTCACATTTTAGTGCTAAATCATAAGTTGCATAAGAGATGTGGGCGAAACGTCAGGAGAGAATGCTTCTGGGAAACCAATTATGATTTCTTAGATTGTACTATATTAATAATATACCACAATATGTATAATACAGCACTAGTATGTTATATTATTAGTATTATGTCACATACCAGTGCTAAATCATAAGTTGCATAAGAGATGTGGGCGAAACGTCAGGAGAGAATGCTTCTGGGAAACCAATTATTTTTTCTTAGATTGTACTATATTAATCATATACCACAATGTCTATAATACACCACGAGTATATTATATTATTAGTATTATGTCACATTTTAGTGCTAAATCAAAAGTTGCATAAGAGATGTGGGCGAAACGTAAGGAGAGAATGCTTCTGGGAAACCAATTATTTTTTCTTAGATTGTACTATATTAATCATATACCACAATGTCTATAATACACCACGAGTATATTATATTATTAGTATTATGTCACATTTTAGTGCTAAATCATAAGTTGCATAAGAGATGTGGGCGAAACGTCAGGAGAGAATGCTTCTGGGAAACCAATTATTTTTTCTTACATTGTACTATATTAATCATATACCACAATGTCTATAATACACCCCTAGTATGTTATATTATTAGTATTATGTCACATTTTAGTGCTAAATCATAAGTTGCATAAGAGATGTGGGCGAAACGTCAGGAGAGAATGCTTCTGGGAAACCAATTATTATTTCTTACATTGTACTATATTAATCATATACCACAATGTCTATAATACACCCCTAGTATGTTATATTATTAGTATTATGTCACATATTAGTGCTAAATCATAAGTTGCATAAGAGATGTGGGCGAAACGTCAGGAGAGAATGCTTCTGGGAAACCAATTATTATTTCTTAGATTGTACTATATTAATCATATACCACAATGTCTATAATACACCCCTAGTATGTTATATTATTAGTATTATGTCACATATTAGTGCTAAATCATAAGTTGCATAAGAGATGTGGGCGAAACGTCAGGAGAGAATGCTTCTGGGAAACCAATTATTATTTCTTAGATTGTACTATATTAATCATATACCACAATGTCTATAATACACCCCTAGTATGTTATATCATTAGTATTATGTCACATTTTAGTGCTAAATCAAAAGTTGCATAAGAGATGTGGGCGAAACGTCAGGAGAGAATGCTTCTGGGAAACCAATTATTATTTCTTAGATTGTACTATATTAATCATATACCACAATGTCTATAATACACCACGAGTATATTATATTATTAGTATTATGTCACATTTTAGTGCTAAATCATAAGTTGCATAAGAGATGTGGGCGAAACGTCAGGAGAGAATGTTTCTGGGAAACCAATTATTATTTCTTACATTGTACTATATTAATCATATACCACAATGTCTATAATACACCACGAGTATATTATATTATTAATATTATGTCACATTTTAGTGCTAAATCAAAAGTTGCATAAGAGATGTGGGCGAAATGTCAGGAGAGAATGCTTCTGGGAAACCAATTATTATTTCTTAGATTGTACTATATTAATCATATACCACAATGTCTATAATCCACCACGAGTATGCTGCAAGGCTATTCAAGTTGGCCAACAATGCAGTCCCCTAGGTATGAAGCAGCCAGGCTTTGATGCTGCAAGGCTATTCAATGGGATTCAAGTTGGCCGACAATGGAGTCCTCTAGGTATGAAGCAGCCAGGCTTGGATGCTGCAAGGCTATTCAATGGGATTCAAGTTGGCCGACAATGGAGTCCTGTAGGTATGAAGCAGCCAGGCTTTGATGCTGCAAGGCTATTCAATGGGATTCAAGTTGGCCGACCATGGAGTCCCCTAGGTATGAAGCAGCCAGGCTTTGATGCTGCAAGGCTATTCAATGGGATTCAAGTTGGCCGACAATGGAGTCCTCTAGGTATGAAGCAGCCAGGCTTTGATGCTGCAAGGGTATTCAATGGGATTCAAGTTGGCCGACAATGCAGTCCCCTAGGTATGAAGCAGCCAGGCTTTGATGCTGCAAGGGTATTCAATGGGATTCAAGTTGGCCGACCATGGAGTCCCCTAGGTATGAAGCAGCCAGGCTTTGATGCTGCAAGGGTATTCAATGGGATTCAAGTTGGCCGACAATGCAGTCCCCTAGGTATGAAGCAGCCAGGCTTTGATGCTGCAAGGGTATTCAATGGGATTCAAGTTGGCCGACAATGCAGTCCCCTAGGTATGAAGCAGCCAGGCTTTGATGCTGCAAGGCTATTCAATGGGATTCAAGTTGGCCGACAATGGAGTCCTCTAGGTATGAAGCAGCCAGGCTTGGATGCTGCAAGGCTATTCAATGGGATTCAAGTTGGCCGACAATGGAGTCCTCTAGGTATGAAGCAGCCAGGCTTTGATGCTGCAAGGCTATTAAATGGGATTCAAGTTGGCCGACAATGGAGTCCCCTAGGTATGAAGCAGCCAGGCTTGGATGCTGCAAGGCTATTCAATGGGATTAAAGTTGGCCGACAATGGAGTCCCCTAGGTATGAAGCAGCCAGGCTTTGATGCTGCAAGGCTATTCAATGGGATTCAAGTTGGCCGACAATGGAGTCCCCTAGGTATGAAGCAGCCAGGCTTTGATGCTGCAAGGCTATTCAATGGGATTCAAGTTGGCTGACAATGGAGTCCTCTAGGTATGAAGCAGCCAGGCTTGGATGCTGCAAGGCTATTCAATGGGATTCAAGTTGGCCGACAATGGAGTCCTCTAGGTATGAAGCAGCCAGGCTTTGATGCTGCAAGGCTATTCAATGGGATTCAAGTTGGCCGACAATGGAGTCCTCTAGGTATGAAGCAGCCAGGCTTTGATGCTGCAAGGCTATTCAATGGGATTCAAGTTGGCCGACAATGGAGTCCTCTAGGTATGAAGCAGCCAGGCTTTGATGCTGCAAGGCTATTCAATGGGATTCAAGTTGGCTGACAATGGAGTCCCCTAGGTATGAAGCAGCCAGGCTTTGATGCTGCAAGGCTATTCAATGGGATTCAAGTTGGCCGACAATGGAGTCCTCTAGGTATGAAGCAGCCAGGCTTTGATGCTGCAAGGGTATTCAATGGCCAGGAATCCGCTGTGTGTGTTTGTCTCCATCCAGTGGTGAAAGGTGCGCATTGCGGGCGGAGAGAAAGTGAATAGGGAATAAGCCGCTGTGTGTGTTTGTCTCCATCCAGTGGTGAAAGGCGCGCATTGCAGGCGGACTGGAAAATTCCCCGCATTGCCGTCAATGGAGACGGAGGAGGAGGATGAGGAGGAGGAGGATGAGGACGAAGGCCTCTCCATGGAATATTCTTCAAATACCCTATATACCCGGATATAAGCCGACCCGAATATAAACCGAGGCATCTAATTTTACCACAAAAAAAACCCTGGGAAATCATTGACTCCAGTATAAGCCGAGGGTGGGAAATTTCAGAAATAAAAATAGATACCAATAAAATTACATTGTGGGTGAAACGTCAGGAGAGAATGCTTCTGGAAACCAATTATTTTTTCTTAGATTGTACTATATTAATCATATACCACAATGTCTATAATACACCACGAGTATGTTATATTATTAGTATTATGTCACATTTTAGTGCTAAATCATAAGTTGCATAAGAGATGTGGGCGAAACGTCAGGAGAGAATGCTTCTGGGAAACCAATTATGATTTCTTAGATTGTACTATATTAATAATATACCACAATATGTATAATACAGCACTAGTATGTTATATTATTAGTATTATGTCACATACCAGTGCTAAATCATAAGTTGCATAAGAGATGTGGGCGAAACGTCAGGAGAGAATGCTTCTGGGAAACCAATTATTTTTTCTTAGATTGTACTATATTAATCATATACCACAATGTCTATAATACACCACGAGTATATTATATTATTAGTATTATGTCACATTTTAGTGCTAAATCAAAAGTTGCATAAGAGATGTGGGCGAAACGTAAGGAGAGAATGCTTCTGGGAAACCAATTATTTTTTCTTAGATTGTACTATATTAATCATATACCACAATGTCTATAATACACCACGAGTATATTATATTATTAGTATTATGTCACATTTTAGTGCTAAATCATAAGTTGCATAAGAGATGTGGGCGAAACGTCAGGAGAGAATGCTTCTGGGAAACCAATTATTATTTCTTACATTGTACTATATTAATCATATACCACAATGTCTATAATACACCCCTAGTATGTTATATTATTAGTATTATGTCACATTTTAGTGCTAAATCATAAGTTGCATAAGAGATGTGGGCGAAACGTCAGGAGAGAATGCTTCTGGGAAACCAATTATTATTTCTTACATTGTACTATATTAATCATATACCACAATGTCTATAATACACCCCTAGTATGTTATATTATTAGTATTATGTCACATATTAGTGCTAAATCATAAGTTGCATAAGAGATGTGGGCGAAATGTCAGGAGAGAATGCTTCTGGGAAACCAATTATTATTTCTTAGATTGTACTATATTAATCATATACCACAATGTCTATAATACACCCCTAGTATGTTATATTATTAGTATTATGTCACATATTAGTGCTAAATCATAAGTTGCATAAGAGATGTGGGCGAAACGTCAGGAGAGAATGCTTCTGGGAAACCAATTATTATTTCTTAGATTGTACTATATTAATCATATACCACAATGTCTATAATACACCCCTAGTATGTTATATTATTAGTATTATGTCACATTTTAGTGCTAAATCATGAGTTGCATAAGAGATGTGGGCGAAACGTCAGGAGAGAATGCTTCTGGGAAACCAATTATTATTTCTTAGATTGTACTATATTAATCATATACCACAATGTCTATAATACACCCCTAGTATGTTATATCATTAGTATTATGTCACATTTTAGTGCTAAATCAAAAGTTGCATAAGAGATGTGGGCGAAACGTCAGGAGAGAATGCTTCTGGGAAACCAATTATTATTTCTTAGATTGTACTATATTAATCATATACCACAATGTCTATAATACACCACGAGTATATTATATTATTAGTATTATGTCACATTTTAGTGCTAAATCATAAGTTGCATAAGAGATGTGGGCGAAACGTCAGGAGAGAATGTTTCTGGGAAACCAATTATTATTTCTTACATTGTACTATATTAATCATATACCACAATGTCTATAATACACCACGAGTATATTATATTATTAATATTATGTCACATTTTAGTGCTAAATCAAAAGTTGCATAAGAGATGTGGGCGAAATGTCAGGAGAGAATGCTTCTGGGAAACCAATTATTATTTCTTAGATTGTACTATATTAATCATATACCACAATGTCTATAATCCACCACGAGTATGCTGCAAGGCTATTCAAGTTGGCCAACAATGCAGTCCCCTAGGTATGAAGCAGCCAGGCTTTGATGCTGCAAGGCTATTCAATGGGATTCAAGTTGGCCGACAATGGAGTCCTCTAGGTATGAAGCAGCCAGGCTTGGATGCTGCAAGGCTATTCAATGGGATTCAAGTTGGCCGACAATGGAGTCCTCTAGGTATGAAGCAGCCAGGCTTTGATGCTGCAAGGCTATTCAATGGGATTCAAGTTGGCCGACCATGGAGTCCCCTAGGTATGAAGCAGCCAGGCTTTGATGCTGCAAGGCTATTCAATGGGATTCAAGTTGGCCGACAATGGAGTCCTCTAGGTATGAAGCAGCCAGGCTTTGATGCTGCAAGGGTATTCAATGGGATTCAAGTTGGCCGACAATGCAGTCCCCTAGGTATGAAGCAGCCAGGCTTTGATGCTGCAAGGGTATTCAATGGGATTCAAGTTGGCCGACCATGGAGTCCCCTAGGTATGAAGCAGCCAGGCTTTGATGCTGCAAGGGTATTCAATGGGATTCAAGTTGGCCGACAATGCAGTCCCCTAGGTATGAAGCAGCCAGGCTTTGATGCTGCAAGGGTATTCAATGGGATTCAAGTTGGCCGACAATGCAGTCCCCTAGGTATGAAGCAGCCAGGCTTTGATGCTGCAAGGCTATTCAATGGGATTCAAGTTGGCCGACAATGGAGTCCTCTAGGTATGAAGCAGCCAGGCTTGGATGCTGCAAGGCTATTCAATGGGATTCAAGTTGGCCGACAATGGAGTCCTCTAGGTATGAAGCAGCCAGGCTTTGATGCTGCAAGGCTATTAAATGGGATTCAAGTTGGCCGACAATGGAGTCCCCTAGGTATGAAGCAGCCAGGCTTGGATGCTGCAAGGCTATTCAATGGGATTAAAGTTGGCCGACAATGGAGTCCCCTAGGTATGAAGCAGCCAGGCTTTGATGCTGCAAGGCTATTCAATGGGATTCAAGTTGGCCGACAATGGAGTCCCCTAGGTATGAAGCAGCCAGGCTTTGATGCTGCAAGGCTATTCAATGGGATTCAAGTTGGCCGACAATGGAGTCCTCTAGGTATGAAGCAGCCAGGCTTGGATGCTGCAAGGCTATTCAATGGGATTCAAGTTGGCCGACAATGGAGTCCTCTAGGTATGAAGCAGCCAGGCTTTGATGCTGCAAGGCTATTCAATGGGATTCAAGTTGGCCGACAATGGAGTCCTCTAGGTATGAAGCAGCCAGGCTTTGATGCTGCAAGGCTATTCAATGGGATTCAAGTTGGCCGACAATGGAGTCCTCTAGGTATGAAGCAGCCAGGCTTTGATGCTGCAAGGCTATTCAATGGGATTCAAGTTGGCTGACAATGGAGTCCCCTAGGTATGAAGCAGCCAGGCTTTGATGCTGCAAGGCTATTCAATGGGATTCAAGTTGGCCGACAATGGAGTCCTCTAGGTATGAAGCAGCCAGGCTTTGATGCTGCAAGGGTATTCAAGTTGGCCGACAATGGAGTCCCCTAGGTATGAAGCAGCCAGGCTTTGATGCTGCAAGGCTATTCAATGGGATTCAAGTTGGCCGACAATGGAGTCCTCTAGGTATGAAGCAGCCAGGCTTTGATGCTGCAAGGCTATTCAATGGGATTCAAGTTGGCCGACAATGGAGTCCTCTAGGTATGAAGCAGCCAGGCTTTGATGCTGCAAGGGTATTCAATGGGATTCAAGTTGGCCGACAATGGAGTCCCCTAGGTATGAAGCAGCCAGGCTTTGATGCTGCAAGGCTATTCAATGGGATTCAAGTTGGCCGACAATGGAGTCCTCTAGGTATGAAGCAGCCAGGCTTTGATGCTGCAAGGGTATTCAAGTTGGCCGACAATGGAGTCCTCTAGGTATGAAGCAGCCAGGCTTTGATGCTGCAAGGGTATTCAATGGGATTCAAGTTGGCCGACAATGGAGTCCTCTAGGTATGAAGCAGCCAGGCTTTGATGCTGCAAGGGTATTCAAGTTGGCCGACAATGGAGTCCCCTAGGTATGAAGCAGCCAGGCTTTGATGCTGCAAGGGTATTCAATGGGATTCAAGTTGGCCGACAATGGAGTCCCCTAGGTATGAAGCAGCCAGGCTTTGATGCTGCAAGGCTATTCAATGGGATTCAAGTTGGCCGACAATGGAGTCCTCTAGGTATGAAGCAGCCAGGCTTTGATGCTGCAAGGGTATTCAAGTTGGCCGACAATGGAGTCCTCTAGGTATGAAGCAGCCAGGCTTTGATGCTGCAAGGGTATTCAATGGGATTCAAGTTGGCCGACAATGGAGTCCTCTAGGTATGAAGCAGCCAGGCTTTGATGCTGCAAGGGTATTCAAGTTGGCCGACAATGGAGTCCCCTAGGTATGAAGCAGCCAGGCTTTGATGCTGCAAGGGTATTCAATGGGATTCAAGTTGGCCGACAATGGAGTCCCCTAGGTATGAAGCAGCCAGGCTTTGATGCTGCAAGGCTATTCAATGGGATTCAAGTTGGCCGACAATGGAGTCCTCTAGGTATGAAGCAGCCAGGCTTTGATGCTGCAAGGCTATTCAATGGGATTCAAGTTGGCCGACAATGGAGTCCCCTAGGTATGAAGCAGCCAGGCTTTGATGCTGCAAGGGTATTCAATGGGATTCAAGTTGGCCGACAATGGAGTCCCCTAGGTATGAAGCAGCCAGGCTTTGATGCTGCAAGGGTATTCAAGTTGGCCGACAATGGAGTCCCCTAGGTATGAAGCAGCCAGGCTTTGATGCTGCAAGGCTATTCCATGGGATTCAAGTTAGCCGACAATGGAGTCCCCTAGGTATGAAGCAGCCAGGCTTTGATGCTGCAAGGCTATTCAAGTTGGCCAACAATGGAGTCCCCTAGGTATGAAGCAGCCAGGCTTTGATGCTGCAAGGCTATTCAATGGAATTCAAGTTGGCCGACAATGGAGTCCCCTAGGTATGAAGCAGCCAGGCTTTGATGCTGCAAGGCTATTCAATGGGATTCAAGTTGGCCGACAATGGAGTCCTCTAGGTATGAAGCAGCCAGGCTTTGATGCTGCAAGGGTATTCAAGTTGGCCGACAATGGAGTCCTCTAGGTATGAAGCAGCCAGGCTTTGATGCTGCAAGGGTATTCAATGGGATTCAAGTTGGCCGACAATGGAGTCCTCTAGGTATGAAGCAGCCAGGCTTTGATGCTGCAAGGGTATTCAAGTTAGCCGACAATGGAGTCCCCTAGGTATGAAGCAGCCAGGCTTTGATGCTGCAAGGCTATTCAATGGGATTCAAGTTGGCCGACAATGGAGTCCTCTAGGTATGAAGCAGCCAGGCTTTGATGCTGCAAGGCTATTCAATGGGATTCAAGTTGGCCGACAATGGAGTCCCCTAGGTATGAAGCAGCCAGGCTTTGATGCTGCAAGGCTATTCAATGGGATTCAAGTTGGCCGACAATGGAGTCCTCTAGGTATGAAGCAGCCAGGCTTTGATGCTGCAAGGCCATTCAATGGGATTCAAGTTGGCCGACAATGGAGTCCCCTAGGTATGAAGCAGCCAGGCTTTGATGCTGCAAGGCTATTCAATGGGATTCAAGTTGGCCGACAATGGAGTCCTCTAGGTATGAAGCAGCCAGGCTTGGATGCTGCAAGGCTATTCAATGGAATTCAAGTTGGCCGACAATGGAGTCCCCTAGGTATGAAGCAGCCAGGCTTTGATGCTGCAAGGCTATTCAAGTTGGCCAACAATGGAGTCCTCTAGGTATGAAGCAGCCAGGCTTTGATGCTGCAAGGCTATTCAATGGGATTCAAGTTGGCCAACAATGGAGTCCCCTAGATATGAAGCAGCCAGGCTTTGATGCTGCAAGGCTATTCAATGGAATTCAAGTTGGCCAACAATGGAGTCCCCTAGGTATGAAGCAGCCAGGCTTTGATGCTGCAAGGCTATTCAAGTTGGCCAAGAATGCAGTCCCCTAGGTATGAAGCAGCCAGGCTTTGATGCTGCAAGGCTATTCAATGGGATTCAAGTTGGCCAACAATGGAGTCCTCTAGGTATGAAGCAGCCAGGCTTTGATGCTGCAAGGCTATTCAATGGGATTCAAGTTGGCCAACAATGCAGTCCCCTAGGTATGAAGCAGCCAGGCTTTGATGCTGCAAGGCTATTCAATGGGATTCAAGTTGGCCGACAATGGAGTCCCCTAGGGACGAAGCAGCCAGGCTTTGATGCTGCAAGGGTATTCAAGTTGGCCGACAATGGAGTCCCCTAGGTATGAAGCAGCCAGGCTTTGATGCTGCAAGGCTATTCAAGTTGGCCAACAATGGAGTCCCCTAGGTATGAAGCAGCCAGGCTTTGATGCTGCAAGGCTATTCAAGTTGGCCGACAATGGAGTCCCCTAGGTATGAAGCAGCCAGGCTTTGATGCTGCAAGGCTATTCAAGTTGGCCAACAATGGAGTCCCCTAGGTATGAAGCAGCCAGGCTTTGATGCTGCAAGGCTATTCAAGTTGGCCAACAATGGAGTCCCCTAGGTATGAAGCAGCCAGGCTTTGATGCTGCAAGGCTATTCAAGTTGGCCAACAATGGAGTCCCCTAGGTATGAAGCAGCCAGGCTTTGATGCTGCAAGGCTATTCAATGGGATTCAAGTTGGCCAACAATGGAGTCCCCTAGGTATGAAGCAGCCAGGCTTTGATGCTGCAAGGCTATTCAATGGCCAGGAATCCGCTGTGTGTGTTTGTCTCCATCCAGTGGTGAAAGGCGCGCATTGCAGGCGGAGAGAAAGTGAATAGGGAATAAGCCGCTGTGTGTGTTTGTCTCCATCCAGTGGTGAAAGGTGCGCATTGCGGGCGGAGAGAAAGTGAATAGGGAATAAGCCGCTGTGTGTGTTTGTCTCCATCCAGTGGTGAAAGGCGCGCATTGCAGGCGGACTGGAAAATTCCCCGCATTGCCGTCAATGGAGACGGAGGAGGAGGATGAGGAGGAGGAGGATGAGGACGAAGGCCTCTCCATGGAATATTCTTCAAATACCCTATATACCCGGATATAAGCCGACCCGAATATAAACCGAGGCATCTAATTTTACCACAAAAAAAACCCTGGGAAATCATTGACTCCAGTATAAGCCGAGGGTGGGAAATTTCAGAAATAAAAATAGATACCAATAAAATTACATTGTGGGTGAAACGTCAGGAGAGAATGCTTCTGGAAACCAATTATTATTACTTAGATTGTACTATATTAATCATATACCACAATGTCTATAATACACCCCTAGTATGTTATATTATTAGTATTATGTCACATTTTAGTGCTAAATCATAAGTTGCATAAGAGATGTGGGCGAAATGTCAGGAGAGAATGCTTCTGGGAAACCAATTATTTTTTCTTAGATTGTACTATATTAATCATATACCACAATGTCTATAATACACCCCTAGTATGTTATATTATTTGTATTATGTCACATTTTAGTGCTAAATCATAAGTTGCATAAGAGATGTGGGCGAAATGTCAGGAGAGAATGCTTCTGGGAAACCAATTATTTTTTCTTAGATTGTACTATATTAATCATATACCACAATGTCTATAATACACCACGAGTATATTATATTATTAGTATTATGTCACATTTTAGTGCTAAATCATAAGTTGCACAAGAGATGTGGGCGAAACGTCAGGAGAGAATGCTTCTGGGAAACCAATTATTATTTCTTACATTGTACTATATTAATCATATACCACAATGTCTATAATACACCCCTAGTATGTTATATTATTAGTATTATGTCACATTTTAGTGCTAAATCATAAGTTGCATAAGAGATGTGGGCGAAACGTCAGGAGAGAATGCTTCTGGGAAACCAATTATTTTTTCTTAGATTGTACTATATTAATAATATACCACAATGTCTATAATACACCCCTAGTATGTTATATTATTAGTATTATGTAACATATTAGTGCTAAATCATAAGTTGCATAAGAGATGTGGGCGAAATGTCAGGAGAGAATGCTTCTGGGAAACCAATTATTATTTCTTAGATTGTACTATATTAATCATATACCACAATGTCTATAATACACCCCTAGTATGTTATATTATTAGTATTATGTCACATTTTAGTGCTAAATCAAAAGTTGCATAAGAGATGTGGGCGAAACGTCAGGAGAGAATGCTTCTGGGAAACCAATTATTATTTCTTAGATTGTACTATATTAATCATATACCACAATGTCTATAATACACCACGAGTATATTATATTATTAGTATTATGTCACATTTTAGTGCTAAATCATAAGTTGCATAAGAGATGTGGGCGAAATGTCAGGAGAGAATGCTTCTGGGAAACCAATTATTATTTCTTAGATTGTACTATATTAATAATATACCACAATGTCTATAATACACCCCTAGTATGTTATATTATTAGTATTATGTCACATTTTAGTGCTAAATCATAAGTTGCATAAGAGATGTGGGCGAAACGTCAGGAGAGAATGCTTCTGGGAAACCAATTATTATTTCTTAGATTGTACTATATTAATCATATACCACAATGTCTATAATACACCCCTAGTATGTTATATTATTAGTATTATGTCACATTTTAGTGCTAAATCAAAAGTTGCATAAGAGATGTGGGCGAAATGTCAGGAGAGAATGCTTCTGGGAAACCAATTATTATTTCTTAGATTGTACTATATTAATCATATACCACAATGTCTATAATACACCCCTAGTATGTTATATTATTAGTATTATGTCACATTTTAGTGCTAAATCATAAGTTGCATAAGAGATGTGGGCGAAAAGTCAGGAGAGAATGCTTCTGGGAAACCAATTATTATTTCTTAGATTGTACTATATTAATCATATACCACAATGTCTATAATACACCACGAGTATATTATATTATTAGTATTATGTCACATTTTAGTGCTAAATCAAAAGTTGCATAAGAGATGTGGGCGAAACGTCAGGAGAGAATGCTTCTGGGAAACCAATTATTATTTCTTAGATTGTACTATATTAATCATATACCACAATGTTTATAATACACCACGAGTATATTATATTATTAGTATTATGTCACATTTTAGTGCTAAATCATAAGTTGCATAAGAGATGTGGGCGAAACGTCAGGAGAGAATGCTTCTGGGAAACCAATTATTATTTCTTACATTGTACTATATTAATCATATACCACAATGTCTATAATACACCCCTAGTATGTTATATTATTAGTATTATGTCACATTTTAGTGCTAAATCAAAAGTTGCATAAGAGATGTGGGCGAAATGTCAGGAGAGAATGCTTCTGGGAAACCAATTATTTTTTCTTAGATTGTACTATATTAATCATATACCACAATGTCTATAATACACCACGAGTATATTATATTATTAGTATTATGTCACATTTTAGTGCTAAATCATAAGTTGCATAAGAGATGTGGGCGAAACGTCAGGAGAGAATGCTTCTGGGAAACCAATTGTTATTTCTTAGATTGTACTATGTTAATCATATACCACAATGTCTATAATACACCCCTAGTATGTTATATTATTAGTATTATGTCACATTTTAGTGCTAAATCAAAAGTTGCATAAGAGATGTGGGCGAAATGTCAGGAGAGAATGCTTCTGGGAAACCAATTATTATTTCTTAGATTGTACTATATTAATCATATACCACAAGGTCTATAATACACCACGAGTATATTATATTATTAGTATTATGTCACATTTTAGTGCTAAATCATAAGTTGCATAAGAGATGTGGGCGAAACGTCAGGAGAGAATGCTTCTGGGAAACCAATTGTTATTTCTTAGATTGTACTATGTTAATCATATACCACAATGTCTATAATACACCCCTAGTATGTTATATTATTAGTATTATGTCACATTTTAGTGCTAAATCAAAAGTTGCATAAGAGATGTGGGCGAAATGTCAGGAGAGAATGCTTCTGGGAAACCAATTATTATTTCTTAGATTGTACTATATTAATCATATACCACAATGTCTATAATACACCACGAGTATATTATATTATTAGTATTATGTCACATTTTAGTGCTAAATCATAAGTTGCATAAGAGATGTGGGCGAAACGTCAGGAGAGAATGCTTCTGGGAAACCAATTATGATTTCTTAGATTGTACTATATTAATCATATACCACAATATCTATAATACACCACGAGTATGTTATAAATCATAAATTATAAATCATAAGTTAAAAATCATAAAATGCGGTATATATTTAATACATATTTTAGATGACAACGGAGTGCGCATGCGTCGGGCAGCTCCCTGCTTTCCCGCCCAATTTGGCTTGTCTGAGCCTGTGATGTGCGGGAGAATCCTCCAATCGGGCGGCGACACATGGAAAAAGGGTGGGACCAAGGCGGAAAAGGCGGCCGGATTGGGAGGCGAACATATATTATAGATCACAACGGAGTGCGCATGCGTCGAACAGCTCCCTGCTTTCCCGCCCAAATTGGCGAATCCCTGTCTGAGCCTGTGACGTGCGGGAGAATCGTCCAATCGGGTGGCGACACATGGAGAAGGGGTGGGACCAAGGCTAAAAAAAAACGGCCGTTTTGGAGGCGGGGCTTCTTCTTGGCTGTTAATTGTAAAATTTACCTCAGACAAGCCCGGGACCCCGAGAGAGAAGGCAGCTCGGCCTGGCAGCCATTCTGAAGACCTGGTTCGGAAGAAAGAAAGAAAAAAAGAAAGAAAGAAGGAAAGCAAGGGCAGCCGTGGCTGGAAGGCCCCGAGGAGACAGGCGGGGAAGGCGGGCTCTCCTCAGGCCACTCACAGCCAGGCTCCGTTTCCGATACAGAGGTGAACAAGGGCCCGTTTTATGGCCTCACCTGGTTCATTTGACTTCCTTTGAGGTTAATCTGGAGTTTAAAGAGACGCCTTTCCTTTTGGGAACCACTTTTACCTCAGGAAATGCTTTTCTTCCCATCCCACTTCATTTTACGTTGGTTCCCTTGTTACTTTGGGGATTCATTACCTCAGGAATCTCCTCAGAAGTGAAATACAAAGAGGAAAGGCCTATTTTATATATTAATGTGATCTTAATTTTTTCAAAAATGGCCTGAAATAGCACAAGATAAGGGTGGATAAAGGCTTTGTGAAACAGAAAGAAGAACACTATTTCATTTATTAATATTTCATTATTTTTTGCCTCAAATCGTCTCATGTCACAAAGCCTTGAAATAGAAAATACAGTAGAGTCTCATTTATTCAAGCTAAAGCTTGGATAAGCGAATATCTTGGATATTAAGGAGGGATTAAGGAAAAGCCTATTAAATATCAAATTAGGTTATGATTTTACCAATTAAGCACCAAAAAATCATGTTTTACAACAAATTTGACAGAAAAAGTAGTTCAATACACAGTAATGTTATGTTGTAATTACTGTATTTACGAATTTAGCACCAAAATATCACGATATATTGAAAACAAAAATGGGTTGGATAATCCAGAAACTTGGATAAGCGAGACTCTACTGTACAGTTAAATATTCAGGGGAAAAAATGTTCACTGAAATATTTACAAAATCATAAAAATATTAATATTAAAATAAAAAAAATATTTGCCAAAAATAAGCAAAGTATTTGGGGAAAAATATTCACAAAAATATTCATGAAAATATTCACAAATACATTCAGAAAAAATCAATCATGAAAACATTCACAAACATTGAAATAAAATATTCACAAAATATTCACCCAAAAAATCATACAAATATTTGTGGAAATATTTGCCAAAAATAAGGAAAATATTTGGAAAAAATATTTACAAATACAGTAGTCTCACTTATCCAACACTCGCTTATCCAACGTTCTGGATTATCCAACGCATTTTTGTAGTCAATGTTTTCAATGCATTGTGATATTTTGGTGCTAAATTCTTAAATACAGTAATTACTACATAGTATTACTGCCTATTGAACTACTTTTTCTGTCAAATTTGTTGTATAACATGATGTTTTGGTGCTTAATTTGTAAAATCATAACCTAATTTAATGTTTAATAGGCTTTTTCTTAATCTCTTATTATTATTACCTCAGAAATGGCCAAGCCTTGTGAAACGGATGGAAGAAATAAAGGCAAAATTTTTGAAAATTTCCACAGCTTTTTCTAAAGGGACCAGGTGAATATCATTCTTTTTTATTTATTATAATCTGATTTATTTCTTATCCAGATCATTTCTTTTCACTTCTATTTTATGTATTAATATTTTAATATATTTTATTATATCCAACCAAAAAAATAATAATTACAAGATTTTTCCAGAGAAGAAGAAAAAGGCTAAAATTTTGCGTTGTTGTGAGTTTTCTAGGCTGTATGGCTATGCCCCAGAAGCATTCTCTCCTGACGTTTCGCCCACATCTATGGCAGGAAACCATAGATTGCTGGAAACTATAAGGGAGTGGTGAGGCTTTTATATATAACTGGCCTCGTTTCCAACAGACCTCATAACCTCTGAGGATGCCTGCCAGAGATGTGGGTGAAACGTCAGGAGAGAATGCTTCTGGAAACCCATTATTATTTCTTACATTGTACTATATTAATATATAATATATATTATATCAAAAATAAATAAATTACAAGGTCTTTTCCAGAGAAGAAAAAAAGGCTTAATTTTTGGGTTGTTGTGAGTTTTCCGGGCTGTTCCAGAAGCATTCTCTCCTGACGTTTTGCCCACATCTATGGCTGGAAACTAAGGGAGTGGTGAGGCTTTTATATGTCTGCGAAATGTCCAGGGTGGGAGAAAGAACCCTTGTCTGTTGCAGGCAAATGTGAATGCTGTTATTGGCCACCTTGATTAGCATTGAATGGCCTGCAGTTTCAAGGCCTGGCTGCTTCCTGCCTGGGGGAATCCTGTGTTTGGAGGTGTTAGCTGGCCCTGCTTTTTGAGGTGGCAGCCCAGAAACTCACAACAACCCATGAAAGCCTTTGACAACACATGGCAACATTTTTGAAAATTCAGACAGCTTTCTAGAGGAAAGGAGTAGAATAATAATTGCATTTTTTTACCAATCTGATTTATTTCCAGCCTTAAGACCCATAACATGCTATGCTGAAAAGTTTATATATATGTGTGTGTGTGTGTGTGTGTGTGTATATATATATGTATTTGTATATAATGGACAATGTAATTTATAATAATATGATTTAATGTATATACATATAATATTGATAATATTGTAATGTAATAAAATATAATAATAACACAATATAATGATATTGATTATATATTATATATAATTTTATATGTACATAGAAAGTATTAGCATTCACAATAATAGCATTATATATAACTATATTGTACTACACCATCATACTGTAATGTTATTAGAAATATTACAGGTAATACATAATTAATATTATATTGTATTATATTGTATGTATATTCAATATATTATATTGAATATAATATTATATTAATAATAATATTATATTAATAATATACTATATTAATAATATACTATATTAATAATAATATATTAATAATAATATAATATATTAATAATAATATAATATTATCATATAATATTATAATAATAATATAATATATTGTATGTATATTCAATATATTATTATATATCATTGTCTATTATATTGTATATTATATACGATATACTATGTATACATAATACATATTATATTATTAGCATAGCATGTTACAGGTACAGGAGGCAAGATGGGAACTGCCTTCCTGGCCTTGCAAAATAGATAGAAGACAATGCCTGGTTTTTTTTCTGAATGCTTTCTTCCCACTCACTCTTCTCCCAGCGCTGAATTCAAGTCAACGTGAAGAAACAAAAGGTCAAGAGACAGAGGACGGAAGATGCTTGAAGACACCCTCGCAAGGACACCGCCTGCCTCCCAAAAAAGGTCGTTTTCAGGGTAATTGCTGTAAGGGTAGGCATTTAATGTCTATCTTTGCATTAAAAAAAGGGTTACCTTTGCACACGGTTCCCCTCGCGTGTGGCATCGAAGAAGTCCCACTCGGGAACGGACGGGTCCTCCCTTTGTTCTAGGCAGATGATGGGTCTTCCTATACGGGCCGTAGGGGTCACAGCTTGGGGGTCAGCGGGGGGGCCCGCCCTGGCATCGCGGGGGGCAGCACACGTTACGGGCATTTTAAGATGTCCTTGCAACTTAGAAATAAAAATATCAATACCTTAACTCACTTACTAACATCCTACTAACACCATTCTAAATAGGGTACCCTGCCCTTTTAAATAGGACTGTGTTCTGCCTGATGGCAAGAACCAAGCTGGGAAGGGAGGGGGCCTCCTGGCCCCCCATAAAAGGGCCCCCATGGAAGGACATTGCAAAAGGCCCCTAAGGTGTCCTGAGAGCAGCCTCTTGGTCCTCAGTGTTCCCCACGGAGCCAGGTCTGGGCCCCTCGCTCTCCCCCAACCCATGGACCCTGCCGCTTGTATATCATCCGTCCAGGGCCAACGGACGCCCCCTCCCTCCCTCCCCGGGCGGAGCTTCGAGGCCACACTCAAGGGGAGACCAGAGCCGTGTGCCTCATGCCAACGCCTAGCACGTGGCGAACCTTTTTTTTTTACTGCAAACATAGGCATCATGATTGTGATTTTTGTTAATTCCTTTTAAATTTAATTGTTTGTATTTGATAGCATGGTAGGCTGGTTTTATATCAGTGAGCCGCCCCGAGTCCCTCTGGGGAGACGGTGGCAGGGTACAAAAATAAAATTATTATTATTATTATTGATTCGAGGCACCTGGAAAAAGAAATACCAGGAAGCAGATAAAATTATTATTATTATTACTGATTCGAGGCACCTGGAAAAAGAAATACCAGGAAGCAGATATTATTATTATTATTATTATTATTATTATTGATTCCAGGAAAAAGAAATACCAGGAAGCAGATAAAATTATTATTATTGTTATTGTTGTTGTTATTATGTAGGACCCCCTTTTATTTATGTAAGGCCACACACCCAGGGGACCACTATTCCTAATTAAAGCCTGGTTAAAGGGGATCCTCTATTCTTAAAGTTAGGCGTATAGAGATCTCCTATCCAGAAACTAACGCGGCCTGCCCTATAGAGATCTGTTAAACCAAGGCGGCCTGCCCTATAGAGATCTCCTATTTCACGTAATACCAGGCAATATGGAGATCCCTGGTTTTTTTTAACCGTTAAATCCCTTACGTGGGGAAATCCCTGGTTATTTTAACCATTAAATCCCTTACGTGGGGAGATCCCTGGTTATTTTAACCTTTAAGTCCCTAACGTGGGGAAATCCCTGGTTTTTTTAATCTTTAAGGCCAGATGTGGGGATTTCCTTGCTTCTTTTAACCCGTAAGGCCAGCCATGGGGAGATATCTTAGGCTGTTTTCACGAAAAATCAGGTATAGATGCACTGTTTTCTCTCCCGTTCCATGTGCCTGGACTCCCGGAGGGCTCCTGCCGGACACCGTCTCCCATCGGCCGAGAGGGATCCTTCTTGTCTGGGAAGGATCTGCAACACAGGTAAAAAGAAGATTCCGGGAAGGAGATTCCTACAGCGGAGCCCTAAAGCCAGGTGAGACGTTCCTTCCAACCTCCACGGCTGCTTTGCACACACACACATGACACACACATGACACACACACACACGCATATACAGCTGGGGGCCCTCAGGGACTCTCCCCCCAATAGATCGGGGACTCCCACTCCGGCAATTGGCCATTGGAAATGCCTTGAAGCAGTTTGGGGCTTCCGGCCAAGCGCTTGCAAAGAGAATCCATTCAAGGTTGGACCCCCTTTTAAAGGGCCTGGCACGTGGTATTTATTCCTGGCACGTGGAAAACTCCATTTGTAAGGCAAACCCTCGTTAAAGGAGGTTTGCAATTAATTTAAAACCAGGCTTCTGAGGGACCCGCTGTGTTTAAAGCCAAACCTAGCAGGTGGGAACCCCTTTGGTTAACGTAAGGCGAGGGACCCTCCATATTTAATAAGATGCCTGGCAGAATCTTAACCTAAATGCAGGCCTATGGGCTACAGCCTATTCTGCATAGCCAGGCATGGGGGGACCCCAGATTATTAACTTGAGGCCTGGGAAAAGGAGATTTTTGTATTTATTTATTACAATATTTATATCCCGCCCTCTCTCCCCTTAAAAGGGGACTCAGAGCAGCTTACGTTATATTTACATATTTATTTATTACAATATTTATATCCCGACCTCTCCCCTTAAAAGGGGACTCAGAGTGGCTTACAAGTGATATTTACATATTTATTTATTACAATATTTATATCCCGCCCTCTCTCCCCTTAAAAGGGGACTCAGAGCGGCTTACAAGTGATATTTACATATTTATTTATTACAATATTTATATCCGGCCCTCTCTCCCCTTAAAAGGGGACTCAGAGCGGCTTACAAGTGATATTTACATATTTATTTATTACAATATTTATATCCCGCCCTCTCTCCCCTTAAAAGGGGACTCAGAGCGGCTTACAAGTGATATTTACATATTTATTTATTACAATATTTATATCCCGCCCTCTCTCCCCTTAAAAGGGGACTCAGCGGCTTACAAGTGATATTTACATATTTATTTATTACAATATTTATATCCCTCGCTCTCTCTCCTTAAAAGGGGACTCAGGGCGGCTTAACAATAAGACGCATATATAAAAAACCATACAGTGCAATATAAATCATCATTAACTTACATCAGTATTCATAAAACACATTATAAAATACAGATAGGTGTGTTCAGTTCAAATCCATTCAAGGTATACGTGGACCCCCTTTTAATGCCAACCTTTCCATGTGGAAAACTCCATTTGTAAGGCAAACCCTCGTTAAAGGAGGTTTGCAATTAATTTAAAACCAGGCTTCTGAGGGACCCGCTGCGTTTAAAGCCAAACCTAGCAGGTGGGAACCCCTTTGGTTAACGCAAGGTGAGGGACCCTCTATTTTTAATAGGATGCCTGGGAGAATCTTAACCTAAATGCAGGCCTATGGGCTACAGCCTATTCTGCATAGCCAGGCATGGGGGGACCCCATATGATGAATTTGAAGCCTGGTAAAAGGAGATTTTTGTATTTATTAACTTATTACATTTATATCCCGCCCTCTCTCCCCTTAAAAGGGGACTCAGAGCGGCTTACGAGTTATATTTACATATTTATTTATTTATTACAATATTTATATCCCACTGTCTCCCCTTAAAGGGGACTCAGAGCGGCTTACGAGTTATATGTACATATTTATTTATTTATTACAATATTTATATCCCGCTGTCTCTCCCCTTAAAGGGGACTCAGAGCGGCTTACAAGTTATATTTACATATTTATTTATTTATTACAATATTTATATCCCGCCCTCTCTCCCCTTAAAGGGGACTCAGGGCAGCTTAACAATAAAACGCATATATAAAAACCATACAGTGCAATATAAATCATCATTAACTTACATCAGTATTCATAAAACACATCATAAAATACAGATAGGTGTATTACATACACTGTATCATTAGCATCACACAATATTAGCATTATATACTACATTGCATTATACCACTATACAGAAACATTATTAGCAATATTACATTTAATATATAATATGTAATTCATATTATTATATTGTATCATTGTTAGTATTATATTGCATTATTTATTTATTTGCTAGATGTATATGCTGCCCTTCTCGCCCCCAAGGTGAACGGCTTACAAATTAAATTTACATACAATATTATATTATTACCATAGTACAATACTGGCAGTAAATTACTATATTGTACTATATGAATATATGGTAATATTATTAGTAGTATTACATGCAAAATGTAATACATAATTAATATTATTATATTTAATTATTAGTATATCGTTTTACAATATAATATGAACATTATATGTATATGCAATATGTTATAATTATATATTAAATTTTATATATATACATATATATGTATATATACATACATATATATATACACACAGTAGAGTCATCCAACATAAATGGGCCAGCGAATATTTATTTATTTATTTATTTACAGCATTTTACCGGGCTGGCCTCGAACTCATGACCTCCTGGTCAGAGTGATTTGTTGATATTTATTACTCATTTACAGCATTTATATTCCGCCCTTCCTTCTCACCCCGAAGGGGACTCAGGGCGGATCACATGACACATATAGGCAAACATTCAATGCCTTTTAACATAGAACAAAGACAAACAAACAGGCTCCGAGCCGGGCCTCGAACTCGTGACCTCCTGGTCAGAGTGATTCATTGCAGTTAATTGCAGCTGGCTTGCTTTCCAGCCTGCGCTGTTGGATAATAAGGAGGCATTATGGAAAAGCCTATTAAACATCAAATTAGTTGATGATTTTACAAATTAAGCACCAAAACATCATTTGACAGAAAAAGTAGTTCAATATGCAGTAATGCTATGTAGTAATTATTGTATTTACGGATTTAGCACCAAAATATCACGACGCATTGAAAACATGGACTACAAAAATGCGTTGAATAATCCAGAATGTTGGATAAGAGAGTGTTGGATGAGACTACTGTATATACAATATAAATTAGAATAGCATGTTATTGGGGGAGGAGCATCTTGGTTATTAGATGTTTTTATTAGTTATTGATATTAGTATAGATATGACATTGAGTATATATTATCCTAGCACAATGTTAATATTAGTTATTCATATTAGTCTCAATATGACATTAATAGAGTACATTATTATCCTAGCACAATGTTATTAGATGTTAATATTAGTTATTGACATTAGTCTCCATATGACATTAATAGAGTATATTATTATTCTAGCACAATGTTATTACATAGGACCATGTTGTTGCTAGGGGGAGGGCCCCCCCACTGATTGTATTATTAGTATTATGTTGTTGCTAGGGGGAGGGCCCCCCAACTGAGATCCCCTGTCATTAATGTGTCAGACCAGGCATTTCACTCCTACCTTTGCATCAGAAAGCAGGCTCCCTGTGCGCTAGGCCTTCCTTTGAGGAACACATTCATTCACGGCTCCGCTTGAGTGTGGCATTGAGGCCCCACTCAGGGACGGGCGGGTCCTCCCTTTGCCCTGGGCAGATCGTGGGGGGTGGGCGGATCTCCCTAGATGGGCAGGGGGTCGCGGCTGGCGGGACAGCGGGATATAAAAATATAAATATATATATTAAAACCCTTGCACCCAAGGAAACAACTCTGGGGACCCGAGCGGCTGCTCCCAGCTCACGTCACGGGCATTTTAAACATCTCGTAGCAGCTCAGATTAATACCTGAACTAACCTTAACCTGCTAACCCTACTAACCCATTTCTAACTAGAGCAGGAATTTTAAATAGGGCTGTTTTTGCCTGTTGGCAAGAACCAAGCTGGGAGGGGGCCTCCGGGCCTCGGGTGGGAAGAACCCTAACCCTGTCCCTGCCCTGCGCTGGGAGCGCCCCCCCCCTCGGGACCCCAGTGTTTGGTCCCCGCTCCCCCCCAATCCGACGGCCTAGAAAGCCCCTCCGCCATCCGCCCAGGGCCAACGGACAGCCCTCCCTCCCTCCCCGGCAGCCGCGTTCCTCATGCAACAGGGAGCCTGGTTCTGGATGCAAACGTGGGACCCCCTTAGGACCCCCTTTTCTCTGTGCAGGGACCCCCGCTCCCCATAAATAAATGCCTGGTGGAAGGGGATCCTAGTAGAAAAAGCCACAGTTCCCAAGAGCCCCCAAAAGCGAGATGCTCCCTTGGTTCAGCCCTTCTGACCCTTGTTTTCTCCCTTGTTCTATGTCTCCGGAATCGCCGAGGGAGGGAGGGGCTCCTCCTGGACAAGAGCCAAGGACGGACAGATGGACGGACGGACGGACGGAAGGAGATCCCAGAGAGCAGGACGCCTTGCCGTTCTGGCTGCTGAGCTCGACCCCTTTCCAACAATGTTAGCGTTCCAGAATAAAACTCTTCCCAAAAAAAGGTGTTTTCTGGTTATTATTCAAACGTTTAATTTTTGGCAGCCTTAAACATCTAGATTACAATACAGTTTGTGCTGCTGCCTTTTATAAACCTTGTTTTCTACAAATAAAGTCAAGAGAAACACTATAAGTTTTGCACTGTGCTCAGACTCATTGTTCTGATATTCTGTTATATGGTTTTATTATTTATATCATTTTAATGTATGACTTTATTACATGTGACATGGGAGCGGGGTATAAAAATAAAGTATTATTATTAATAAACACCACCATTTTCTTGCACCCCAAGTACATCTGGCCATTGCCAAAGAGTATTTAACTCTGCCTACATGGCACTAAAGTGTATTTATATGTTGATTGTTTCTATTGATTTTATGTAATGTTTGCTTTATTTGCATTGAATTTTTGTCTGGATGTATCTTGTATGCCGCTCATCTCCATAAATGAGCGGGATAGAAATGAGGTTAATAATTTTACGAATGTTTTAATGTAACTTGAATTTTAAATTGAGTTGAAATGTGATTGTAATTGTTTATAAGTGTTATCTATTTGTAAGGCACCCTGAGTCTCCTCTTATTGGGTGAGAAGGTCTGGGAAGAAATACTGTCATAAATAAATAAAATATTCTGTGTCCAGGTTGCTTCATGGGTTGACTTCTCTGGCAGGATTAATCTGCAGGGCCTTTCCTGTGGGAAAGTTTACACAGGGACTAACAAGCATGGAGCAGGGAAGGCACTGCAGACACTCCTGCGCATGCGTGGCCTGCTCCCTGGTAGAAACTTGGCCCCGCCCACTACAACCATCCTTTTCCCTTCTGCGGCTGCGCGGCTTGTTCCGTATTTGAGGGAACTTGGCCCCGCCCACTACAGGCACCCCTTGCCCTTCTGCGGCTGCGCGGCCTGTTCCATATTTGGGGGAACTTGGCCCCCGCCCACTGCAGGCATTCCCTGCCCTTCTGCGTCTGCGCGGCCTCCGTCACAGGGCGGCAAGATGGTTGCCCGGCCCGGTAAGTGTCGTTCGGGGCGGCCGATTCCACGGCGACCCGGCTCCGTCGAGGCCTCGTCGCCAAGGCCCGGGAGGAGGAGGAAGGGAGCCGGGAGCGTGGCCTTCCAAACAACGTTCGCAGGCCAAGGCGCGGAAGGAATCCCAGGCAGGAAAAGCCACTTCGGCCTTCGCTCCTGGTCTTTTGGACTCTTCCCCAACCCGTAGGCAGGCTGCTAGGCATTGTGGGAGTTGGAGTCCCAAACATACTATACTCATACTATATACACATAATGATAATCCGATGCAATGCAATTTAATAATTACATTAATGCAATGTATAGTACAATATAATCTATTTATATTGTGCTGTACTAATATAATGTACATACATAATATTGATAATATTCTGATGTAATACAATTTAATAGTAATAATACACTATTATAATTGTATATATTACATGTAATGTTACTAATAACATTGCAATATAGTCCTATAGTACAATATAATATTCAATGCTTATATTGTGCTGTACTGATATAATATATTGTATATACATATAATATTGATAATATTCTGATGTTACAATGTAATAATACACTTATAATTGTATATATTGCATGTAATGTTACTAATATTGCAATATAGTCATAGAGTACAATATAATAATATATAATGCTTATATTGTGCTGTACTAATATTATAATATACATATGATATTGATAATATTCCGATGTATTACAATATAATAATAATACACTATTATAATATATTTATATTATATGTAATGTTACTAATAATATTGCAATATAGTCATATAGTACAATATAATATATAATGCTTGTATTGTGGTGTACTAATAATATAATATATTGTATGTACAGTAGAGTCTCACTTATCCAACATAAACGGGCCGGCAGAACGTTGGATAATCGAATATGTTGGAAACATTAAGGAAAAGCCTATTAAACATCAAAATAGGTTATGATTTTACAAATTAAGCACAAAAACATCATGTTATAGGTAGGAAGGCACCATCTGATCCCTCCTGACAGATGGCCATTCATCCTCACCGTTATAATTAGTTCTATGGAGAAGTAAGGCTTTAGAGGCATAGAATCCTACATTTGGAAGGGATCCCAGAGGCCATCTAGTCCAACCCCAGTCTGCCAAGCTGGAAGGACACCATCAAAGCCCTCCCGACAGGTGGACATCCAGCTTGTCATAGAATTTTAGAGTTTGAAGGGGCCCCGAAGCCCATCGAGTCCAACCCCAGTCTGCCTGACTGGAAGGATACTATCAAAGCCCTCCTGACAGAAGGCCATCCAAAAAGCACTCTCTCCTGACGTTTCGCCCACATTACTGACAGGCATCCTCAGAGGTCGTGAGGTCTGTTGGAAACCAGGCAAGAGGGGTTTATTATCTATCTGTGGGATGATGATGTCCAGGGTGGGAGGAAGAAAGAACTCGTGCATGTTGGAGGCAAGCGTGAAGCATTCTCTCCTGATGTTTCACCCACAACCATGGAAGGCCGCCTCGGAGGTCCAATAGTATTACGGTAGAGTCTCACTTATCAAACATAAATGGCTGGCAGAATGTTGGATAAGCAAATATCTTGGATAATAAGGAGGGATTGAGGAAAAGCCTATTAAACATCAAATTACATTATGATTTTACAAATTAAGCACCAAATCATCACGTTATACAACAAATTTGACAGAAAAAGTACAAAAAATATGCAGTAATACTATGTAGTAATGACTGTATTTACGAATTTAGCACCAAAACATCACAATGTATTGAAAACATTGACTACAGAAGCATTGACTACTAAAAGGTCGACTGCGTTGGATGATCCAGAATGTTGGATAAGCAAATGTTGGATAAGTGAGACTCTACTGAATTCTGCGCCCAGGCTGGTACATCCAATGCTCCGCTATGTTCCTTTTCTTCTTTTCATACCTCTATGTTCCTTTTCTGCATTGCGGGGGCGCTCTTTGCTTTTCATACCTCTATGTTTACTTTATGCATTGCAGGAGCGCTCTTTGCTTTTCATACTTCTATGTTCCATTTCCGCATTGCGGGGGCGCTCTTTCCTTTTCATACCTCTATGTTTACTTTCTGCATTGCGGGGCGCTCTTTACTTTTCATACTTCTATGTTCACTTTCCGCATTGCAGGGGCGCTCTTTGCTTTTCATACTTCTATGTTCCATTTCCGCATTGCGGGGGCGCTCTTTTCATTTCATACCTCCATGTTCCTCCTATCCCGCCTTTTCCCCCCTCCGCCTCCGCTCTCTTCTCCCATTGGTTGTTTCTTGGGAGGTCCCGCCCCTTTCCCCTTCCTTCGCTCCCTCATTGGTCGAAGCGCGTCCTGGCAGATATGTAGTGCGGGGGCGTTTCCCATCGTAGCCGCAATAATACAAAATAAATAATTATATAATATCAGAGATATATAGTCTTCGAGCTTATTAATAATCGTTACGTATGATTATGTTGTTTGAATATGAGGTCCATGGATGTGTCAGGGTTGGCGACGGAAGGGACGGGTTGCGTGATGGACCTGCCGGGACTTGGGGGCGGGGCAAGGGGCGTGGCCTGGCGCGTGAGGGAGGGAGGGAGGAGGGGGGAGAGCCGGGGAAGGGAACAGCCAAGATGGCGGCCGGGGTGAGTGAGGCGAGCGAAGCGCCGCTGAGGAGAACGGCAGGAAAAGGCCTTTAGATTATATTATAAATTATTGTGTTATTATTTCATATTATATTATTATCGTACATATTATGTTGCATCGCGTTTATAATATATTATATCTTTATTATTTCATATTATTATTATAGACATGATTTTGCATTATGTGGTTATTTTATATTATATTATATTATTATTATTATTATTTTGCATCCTTATATTATCTGGTTTTTATATTATCATTTTACATTAATATTATATTATTTTGTTCTTATTTCATATTATATTTATTTCATATTTTATTATATTATTATTTTGCATCATTATTATATTATTCTGTTATTTCATGTTATTATAATACACAGTATTTTGCATTATTGTTGTTATTTTATATTATTATATTACTATTATTTTGCATCCTTATATTATTTCGATCTTATATTAATTTATATTATTATTATTGTTTTTGATCATTATTATATTATTTTGTTCTTATTTCATATTATATTATATTATTATATTGCATCATTATTATATTATTCTGTTATTTCATATTATAATACACAGTATTTTGTATTATGTTGTTATTTTATTATTATTTTGCATCATTATTATATTATTTTGTTATTAGGTATTTAATATTATATTATATTATTATTTTACATCATTATTATACTATATTATTTATTATTTCATATTATTATTACACACATGATTTTGCATAATATTTGAAAGGCTTTTTCTGCCTACCTTTCTTCTAGCATATTATATTCTATTATATTTTCCCACCTCCCTTTCTTCCACATTATTATTATTATTATTATGATTAATGGCCTTTTCCGCCTGTCTTCCACCATATTATAATTATTATTAATCGCCATTTCCGCCAGCTTGTCTTCGACCATATTATATTATTACTATTACTAATGGCTTTTTCTGCCTTTTTTCCACCATATTATTACTGGGTGATGATGATGATTATTATTCCACCATATTGTACTATTATTATCATTATTATTATTAATGGCCTTTTCCACTTGCCTTTCTTGCACCATATTATTATATTATCAACATTTTTATTATTTATGGCTTTTTCTGTCTGCCTTTCTTCCACTATATTATTTATTATTATGATTACTAATGGTGTTTTCTGCCTGCCTTTCTTCCACCATATTATCTATATATATAAAAGAGTGATGGCATCACGGCGACCCACAAAACAACAAAAGTACAGGCCCCCCAACCTCGAAATTTGACAACACAACCCATCATCCACGCCTCTAGGTTGATACAACATTAAGAAAAGAAAAATAAAGTCCTAATTTGCTGCCAGTTAGAAGGCTAAGCTCCTCCAACTTGGTCTCCTAGCAACCCAATAAAAAATAATAAAAAAACACTAAAAATTAATACAATAAAATACTATAATAACAGAAAATAACTAAAAATAATACAAGAAAATAATAAAATATAATAAATAAAAATATAATTTACAATAAAATTAATAAAAAATTACAAATAACGTCAAATAAAAATTACACAACAATTTTTAACCAATACCACCACCACTTTGCCACAGCAACGCGTGGCGGGGCACAGCTAGTTACTATATAATGATTATGATTATTCCACCATATTACATTATTATTATTATTATTATTAATGGCCTTTTCCGCCTGCCTTTTTTCCACATTATATTATTATTATTATTATTGGCTTTTTCCGCCTGCCTTTGTTCCACCATTTTGGATGAACGGATCTGAGCATATATATATTTTAAAATGTATATACTGCAATTTTATATTGTATTTAATTGTTTTTAACTGATTTTATGTATTGTGGATTGTTTTTGTACAGGCATCTAATTGTGCCGGTGTTGTAAGCTGCCCTGAGTCCCTTCGGGTGAGAAGGGCGGGATATAAATATGGGGAATAAATAAATATTATTGTTATTATTATTATTCTATTAAATCCCTTTTTTCTTGCCTCCTTGGGCAGCAGTGGCCCATGTACATGCTGGACTACGGCGGCCTCAACGTTCCGGTTCCGGGAGCCATGAATTATTCGGACCTCAGTTTCTGAACCAGGACCTCCGAACAAAACAAAACAAATAATGAACGGCATGTAATTTTCGTTTGTACAAAGTGTATATTATTCCAATATGTATTGATGCCTTTTAGTTTTTCCAATGATTTTTACACTATATTCCTGCCGCCAGGGCCTTTTTAAATAAAAAAAGAATAAGAAGGGTTGCCTTGCTCTGAAAAATCAAACCGTTTCCTGTGTTTTTTTTCTCTCGAAACGAAGAAATACCGTTTTGTAATAAACAAAAATACAAAACAGAGTCGGGTGAGCGAGCTCGTTTTTAATTGAATTATTATTATTATTAATAATAAAAGTGCTTTACAGTGATTATGTTGTTTCCGTGTGCGCGCAACCCAACAAAAGGCCCAACCCAGAACCCCGACCCCTTCCTTGGGTTCTGATCCGCTTTTGACGGTTGTATGCAAACGGCGCCGGAAATAAAGGCTCCTTTGTGTCACTGGATTAGTCCGAATTAGTTGCACAAAGAGACCGCTTTTCGGACCACAACGCCCAGCATCCACAACGAAGGGTGGGTGGGTGACCCAAAAGACGGAACCTTTTTCCAAGTTCCAAAGAGGCCACAAGTGAATTTTCCCTCGTTTCTTCCGGCCCAAAATGGTCCCAAAAAGAAGAGCCGGAGACGGAGGGAAGGAAAGTCAGCTTGGCCAGAAATAACAACGTTCCAGTTTTCCATCCAAAACCCCGACTCTCTGAAATGTATGGGTCGGGCAAATCCCACTTTTGTGTCTTTCTTCCCCTCCTCGTTGGTTTCTACTGCACAGGTCCAGGGTTTCACATCACATATACAGTTACAGAAATATATGTATACATATACTATATATATATATATATATATATATATATATATATATATATATAAAATTAGCACTCTGGTTTCAGCTCTTTCGTATGTGTGCACACAGGTCCAGAGAGAACGTTTCGGGGCGTATCGTTAGGAATGTCTTCCGGGAAGAACGCATGATTCAAAAATAGCGGTTATTATGAGAGGAAGTAAATAATAATAAAGACGCATTTGTGATGCTGCGGTGGATCCTTCAACCTCATCGCCAACACCGTCTGTTGGCCTTGCAAACCTCTCACTCCCAAGCTTATAATTATTAGTATTTATATTAATTAATATTAATATTAATTAATTAATATTAATATTAATTAAGATCAAGGAAATATCAATGATTTGGCAGGTTAAACCCTATGGCTTGTCCGTTTGTCGCCCTCCTGTGGACAGAAGAATATTGCACTTGCCTTGAAACTGATTCTTCGCTCTCTGCTGCCATCCAATGGTCAGATAGAGAACTGCAGCCAGTTTAAAATAATATTAATACTAATAATCTGGAAAGTGAGTGTTTTGTAAGGCCTTTCACCCCTCGGCCCAAGAGTGCTGGTGCCTTGCCAAACTACAACTCCCACCATCCCATGACACCTCTGCAACTTTGCAACAGCTCAATGCTATGGGAACCTGAGTGATCTAGTTCTCTAGGCCTGTCGCCTCCTCTGCCAAACGACCTGCTATAGGACCCTGGGAGGTCTAGTTTTACAAGGGCCTGAACCAGAGAGTGCTGCTGCCATGCCAAACTGCAGCTCCCAGGAGCCCTCAATGGAGACAGGCATGGCTTTGGGTCTGGAAGTTTCTCTCTGCTTGTAAAGCTACTCTTGAAAACATGCCAATGTGAGTAGATCAATAGGTACCGCTCTGGCGGGAAGGTAACAGTGCTCCATGCAGTCATGTCTATGGCCACATGGCCTTGGAGGTGTCTACGGACAATGCTGGCTCTTCAGCTAAGAAATGGAGATGAGCACCAACCCCCAGAGTCGGTCACAAAAACCTTTACCTTTAACCTATATTGTATATACATATAATATTGATAATTATATTATAAAGTAATACAATATAATACCAATAATAGTATAAAAATATTAATTATATATTAAATGTGTTATTACTAATAATAATACAGTATGATGGTATAGTACAATATAGTAATATAGAATGCTAATGTTGTGCTATGCTCATAATATCATATATTCTACTTGCCTCCAAGACAAGAGTTCTTTCTCTCACCCTGGACATTATTCCACAGATAGATAAACCTCCCTTGCTTAGTTTTACAACCTCTGAGGATGCATGCCATAAATGTGGGCGAAATGTCAGGAGAGAATGCTTCGGGAACATGGCCATAGTATTGTGCGGATGCAAACTTGCAGAGGTTGTATGGGATGGTGGGAGTTGTAGTTTGGCAAGGCACCAGCACTCTTGGGCGGAGGGCGTGACAGGTCTTGCAAACCTCTCACTCCCAAGATTATTATTATTATTAATATTAGTATTATTTTAAACTGTCATGGCTCAAAGAAATATCAATACAGTAGAGTCTCACTTATCCAACATAAACGGGCCGGCAGAATGTTGGATAAGCGAATATGTTGGATGATAAGGAGAGATTAAGAAGAAGCCTATTCAACATCAAATTAGGTTATGATTTTACAAATTAAGCACCCAAACATCATGTTATACAACAAATTTGACAGAAAAAAATAGTTCAATATGAAATAATGCTATGTAATAATTACTGTATTTACGAATTAGCACCAAAATATCACGATATATTGAAAACATTGACTACAAAAATGTGTTGGATAAGTGGGACTCTACTGTATTACATTAAATCCTTATGGCTTTTCCGTTTGTCGCCCTCCTGTGGACAGAAGAATATTGCACTTGCCTTGAAACTCTGATTCTTTGCTCTCTGCTGCCATCCAATGGTCAGGTGGGGAAGTGCAGCCTTGAGCCGTGGAAAACGCCTCTACGCTGCCCTCCTGTGGACAGAGTGAGAAATCCCGCCCCTTTTAAACACGGGGCCAATCAGCGCCCTCGAGCCGGACAGCGTAAGGCTTTTCGCTCAATCAGAAGCCGAGAGGGGCTCTGCGACCAATAGCAGCGCCTGTTGCAAATAACGTCCATAAAAAACCCACCCGGTGGGCGGGGCGTGGATCCCGGAAGTGAGCCGTGTGAACATAGAGCTATGCAGGGGGATCCACGCCCCCGCCGCTGCACCAAGGGAGGCCCCGACCTGCGGAACTCCCTGCTGCAGGCATGACGAGGGGAAACATCAGGTTTCGTCCCGGGAGTGGGTTCGCCTCCATATCAATATTGCCTCCTTTGTTGGCATCACCATCTACCGGTATGTTTTCAAGTTATTATTTATTCTTATTATTACTAGCAATATTGCAATATAGTCGTATAATATAATATCTTGTATGTATATATACTTGTTAACCGCCCAGAGTCCCCTTCGGGGTGAAAAGGGCGGGATATAAATGTCGCTAAGAAATAAATAATAAATCAATCTAATAATGGTAATAATTTTATTTTTGTACCCCGCCTCCATCTCCCCACAGGGACTCGGGGCGACTAATTTATTTATTTACTTACTACATTTATATATAATTAATATTATTGTATTGTATTATTAGTAGTATAATATTGTATTGCATTGTAATATTATTATCAATATTATTATGATTTATTATTATTTATTTATTTAATACATTTATATCCCGCTCTTCTCACCCCGAAGGGGACTCAGAGCGGCTTATAAATCAAATGTACATACAATATATCATTAGCATAGCCCAATATAAACATGAAATTACTATTTTGTACTATATCATTATATGGTAATATTATTAGCAATATTACGTTTAATATATAATATATAATTAATATTATTGTATTGCATTATTATTAGTACAATATTGTATTACATTATAATATTATTATCAATATTATGATTTATTATTATTTATTTATTTAATACATTTACATCCCGTCCTTCTCATCCCGAAGGGGACTCAGACCGGCTTATAAATCCAATGTACATACAATATATTATTAGCATAGCCCAATATAAGCATGAAATTACTATTTTGTATTATATCGTTATATGGTAATATTATTACTGTAATATTATATTTAATATATAATATATAATTATATATTACAGTTATATTATTACTGTAATATTATAATATTACTCTATTACAGTATTATTAGTATAATATTGTATTACATTGTAATATTATTATCTTTATTATATGTATATACAATATATTATATATTTATAAATTATTATAAATTATATATATATGTGTGTGTATGTATATAAAATAGCATAGCATTGTTGCTATGGCACAGGAGACAAGATGGAACTATCTTCCTGGCTCTCAGGTTGGTATGATATCTTCCAAGGCCAAATTTCCACAATAAAACAAGATAAAATACGTTCAGAACAAAAACAAACATCATCAACATTTAAAATTACAGATTAAACATTAAAATGACACATATGTGTTATTATGCCGTGATGTTATTGTTACTGTTTTTATTGATGTAATACTGTTTTGGGCTTGTCCCAGTGTAAGCCGCCCCGAGTCCTTCGGGAGATGGAGCCGGGTATAAAGTTTTACATTATTATTATTATTGAAGATTTTTTGTGTATGCACTTCAACTCTAATTTTCAACCTCTCTTCTCTTTGGCACAGAGCAATGTACCCCCAAAGTAGACCCAACTCAGCCGCGAAATGTTCCCCAAGACGATCCCAGAACAAAACCATCAAGTGCGGAAGGAAGGTCTGTATGTCTGCTCAAGAGAAGGATCCCTTTGTATGTCAATATAATGTATTTCTTCAGTGAGAAGAAGTGTGAGAACAAATGTTCTGATAGGAAAGGTGGGTGAAAAGATAGAATAAGTGAAGAATAAAAAGAGAAGAAGAGAAAGAAAAAAAATTAAAATCATATTAGTAGTCAATAGAAAGGGTAAAAAATAAAGAAAATAACGGAAATAGTAATAAATAATAAAAAATATATTCAATTTTAGATATTACATATGTCCCATTCTTAACTAGGAGCAATTTATAAGTCGGATGTTTGTAACTTGGGGGACACAGCCTGGGTCTCCTCACCCGTGGAGGTTTTAACTTGAGACCCTTTTCTCCGTTCCCTCAGGAGGCCCTTTTGCTGTGGATGACATCTTGACGAAGATGACGAAGGCGACAAGGTCCCGCTCCATAACCTCCAGCGCTTAGGTAAGCTTCCTGGTTTATTTCTGCCATATATATATATGTGTGTGTGTGTGTGTGTGTGTATGTATGTATGTACATATATATAGGTAAAGGTATTCCCCTGACATTAAGTCTAGTCCATTTCTAAGCCGAAGAGCCAGCGTTGTCCGTAGACACCTCCAAGGTCATGTGGCCACTGGCACGACTGCATGGAGCGCTGTTATCTTCTCGCCGTAGCGGTACCTATTGATCTACTCACATTTGCATGTTTTCAAACTGCTAGCTGAGGCTAACAGTGGGCTCTTTTGGTCAGCAAATTCAGCAGCTCAGTACTTTATCGCGCTCGCCACTGGATGCCTCATACCCACCCACACATGCTTTGGATTGCTGGAGTGACACTTTAAAATGTCCCTGTTTTGACTTCCAAACAAATTCAACTTCAGAACAAACCTACAGAACTAGTCTTGCTGGTAACCTAACACACTATTATAATTGTATATTTATATTGCATGTAATATTACCAATAATATTGCAAGCCATCAGAACAAATGCAATTAAGGCCAAGATTGAAAAATCAGCTGATGACCCAAAATGCAGACTGTGCAAGGAAACCGACGAAACCATTGATCATATCCTCAGCTGCTGTAAGAAAATCGCACAGACAGACTACAAACAGAGGCACAACTATGTGGCCCAAATGATTCATGGGAACTTATGCCTCAAGTCCCACCTCCCAGCAGCCAAGAACTGGTGGGATCACAAACCTGCAAAAGTATTGGAAAATGAGCACACAAAGATACTGTGGGACTTCCGAATCCAGACTGACAACGTTCTGGAACACAACACACCAGACATCACAGTTGTGGAAAAGAAAAAGGTTTGGATCATTGATGTCGCCATCCCAGGTGACAGTCGCATAGATGAAAAACAACAGGAAAAACTCAGCCGCTCTCAGGACCTCAAGATTGAACTTCAAAGACTCTGGCAGAAACCAGTGCAGGTGGTCCCGGTGGTGATGGGCACACTGGGTGCTGTGCCAAAAGATCTCAGCCGGCATTTGGAAACAATAGACATTGACAAAATCACCATCTGCCAACTGCAAAAGGCCACCCGACTGGGATCTGCACATCATCCGAAAATACATCACACAGTCCTAGACACTTGGGAAGTGTTCGACTTGTGGTTTTGCAAAACGAAATCCAGCATATCTATCTTGTTGGCTGTGCCATACAACGTCGTTGTGTTGATAATAATAATAATAACACACTATTATAATTGTATATTTATATTGCATGTAATGTTACTAATAATATTGTAATATAGTCGTATAGTACAATATAATAATATATAATGCTTATATAGTGCTTATATTGTGCTAAACCAATAATATAATATATTGTATGTATATATAACTTGTAAGCCGCCCTGAGTCCCCTTTGGGGTGAGAAGGGCGGGATATAAATGTTGCTAATAATAATGATAATAATAATAATAATAACAATAACAACCTGGGGACTGCCTGTAAAATGAGAACCGTATGTAACCCAACATGAACATACAAGTCTTTCAGTGGGAAGTGTGGGCCTGCTTTGGGCTGATGAGAGAGTCACGTTAATTAGGATTGTTGTTGTGTATCTTCAAGTCATTTTAGACTGAGAGTGACCCTAAGCCTAATGTTTAAGGCAGTGGTTCTCAACGTGTGGATCCCTAAGTGTTTTGGCCTACAACTCCCAGAATTCCCAGCTGCAAAAGCATCTGGGGACGCACGGGTTGAGAAGCACTGGTTTAAGGCGTGGGCCACATCCATGGCCTTTGATGCTTCGAGCCAGGGGCAGAATGTCAACCAGGCTGAGAAAAATGTACTTTTTTGGATTTTCCCCCCCAGCCATTACTGGGGAATCTTGGTTCCCACAAAAGGTCATTATTTCTGAGGACTCCCACCCAACTTTGGTTGCAAATGTATGCAATTTCCTTGAGAAACCTCTTCCTTCCTTCCCAGGCACCATTTCTTAAACCCAGAAAGGGAAAACACACGTAGGAGCCGCCTGAATTCTCCCTTGTCTGTCCTTACGGCTGAGTTACAACTCGCTGAGCTTGTTTTGATTCTGTTTCTATACAAAACGGTGGCTCCCGTCATGAAATCAATAAAGTTTATTAGTTCGCGACGGCCAGGTTTTGGGTGTTTTTATTGGGGAGGGAAATGCAGACATTTGGCTTGTTGCGCCATTCGCCTGAAACTAAGTAAAATCTCTGGGAACGAACAGAGGATGGGAGAAGAACCGTTGCATTTTGCCCTGAGTCTGGAAACGGTCTTCCGAATGATCACCAAGGCCACCTTGGTGTAAAAGAGAGAGCTGTTTCTTTATAAAAAGGAGAGTTAAAGTGCGATAAATGCTCACGATCCCAGGCCTGCGAGTCCACAGGAATTCCAGACAGGAAACAATCAGGGCCAGCTAACGCGTTCACAACAAAGGATTCCCCCAGGCAGGAATGCAGCCAGTCTTTGAAGCTGCAAGGCCATTCAATGCTAATCAAGGCGGCCAATGGCAACGTTCACACTTGCCTCCAAGACAAGAGTTCTTTCTCTCGCCCTGGACGTGATTCCACAGATAGATAAACCTCCCTTGCTTAGTTTTCCAAAATACCACACAAGCTCTGAGGATGCCTGCCATAAATGTGGGCGAAATGTCAGGAGAGAATGCTTCGGGAACACGGCCATAGTATTGTGCGGTTGCAAAGTTGCAGAGGTTGCATGGGATGGTGGGAGTTGCAGTTTGGCAAGGCACCAGCACTCTTGGGCGGAGGGGGTGAAAGGCCTTGCAAACCTCTCACTCCCAAGATTATTATTAGTAGTATTAGTATTATTTAAGATTACCCTGGATCAAAGAAATACCAATTAATATTACATTAAGTCCTAATGGCTTTTCTGTCTGTCGCCCTCCTGTGGACAGAAGAAGATTGCACTTGCCTTGAAACTCTGATTCTTTGCTCTCTGCTGCCATCCAATGGTCAGGTCGGGAAGTGCAGCACAAAGGCGCCTTCAACGCTCGAGGCTGCACTTCCGCCTCTGACCATTGGATGGCAGCAGAGAGCGAAGACTCAGAATCCCAAGGCAAGTGCAATATTCTTCTGTCCACAGGAGGGCGACAAAGAGAAAAGACATAAGGAATCCCATTGATATATCATTGAGCCATTTGGGAAATCTAATTACATGACAAGAGTAATACTACTAATAATAATATCCTGGGAGTGAGGGTTTTGCAAGGTCTTTCCCGTCTTCTGCCCAGGAGTGCCGGTGCCTTGTCAAACTACAACTCCCAACATGCCATACAAACTGCAACAGCTCAATGCCATTGGAGCCTAGAAAATATAAACCCCTCTTGCTTAGTTTTCCAATAAGAATAACATAATAAAAATAATAATAATTAAACTTTATTTCTAGACCACCCTCTCTCCCCAGAGGATGCCTGGCATAGATGTGGGCGAAACGTCAGGAGAGAATGCTTCTGGAACATAGTCAAACAGCTTGGAAAATGCACAACAACCAATGATTCTGGCCATGGAAGCCTTCGACAACACACTGAGTGATCTAGTTCTCTAGGCCTGTCGTCTCCTCTGCCAAACGACATGCTATAGGACCCTGGGAGGTCTAGTTTTACAAGGCCCCCAACCAGAGAGTGCTGCTGCCATGCCAAACTGCAGCTCCCAGGAGCCCTCAATGGAGACAGGCATGGCTTTGGGTCTGGAAGTTTCTCTTTGCTTGTAAAACTACTCTTGAAAACATGCCAATGTGAGTAGATTAATAGGTACTGCTCTGGTGGGAAGGTAACGGCGCTCCATGCAGTCATGCCAGTGGCCACATGCCCTTGGAGGTGTCTATGGACAACGCCGGCTCTTCAGCTAAGAAATGGAGATGAGCACCAACCCCCAGAGTCGGTCACGAAAACCTTTACCTTTAACTTATATGGTATATACATATAATATTGATAATTATATTATAAAGTAATACAATATAATACAATATATTAATTATATATTACATGTGTTATTACAAATAATAATGCAGTGTGATGTTATAGTACAATATACTAATATATAATGCTAATGGTGTGCTTTGTTAATAATAAAATATATTGTACGTACATATAATTTTAAGCCATTCTGAAAGCAGGAAGGCAGAATGAAAGGAAAATAGAAGGAAAAAGCCCCAAAAGTTATGGTTTCTAGGACGCTAAGAAAAACTCAAATATTTATAAAAAGGAGAGTTAAAGTGCGATAAATGCTCACTATCCCAGGTCTGCGAGTCCACAGGAATTCCAGACAGGAAACAATCAGGGCCAGCTAACGCGTTCACAACAAAGGATTCCCCCAGGCAGGAATGCAGCCAGTCTTTGAGGCTGCAAGGCCATTCAATGCTAATCAAGGTGGCCAATGGCAACATTCACACTTGCCTCCAAGACAAGAGTTCTTTCTCTCGCCCTGGACGTGATTCCACAGATAGATAAACCTCCCTTGCTTAGTTTTCCAAAATACCACACAAGCTCTGAGGATGCCTGCCATAAATGTGGGCGAAATGTCAGGAGAGAATGCTTTGGGAACACGGCCATAGTATTGTGCGGTTGCAAAGTTGCAGAGGTTGCATGGGATGGTGGGAGTTGCAGTTTGGCAAGGCACCAGCACTCTTGGGCGGAGGGGGTGAAAGGCCTTGCAAACCTGTCACTCCCAAGATTATTATTAGTAGTATTAGTATTATTTAAGATTACCCTGGATCAAAGAAATACCAATTAATATTACATTAAGTCCTAATGGCTTTTCTGTCTGTCGCCCTCCTGTGGACAGAAGAATATTGCACTTGCCTTGAAACTCTGATTCTTTGCTCTCTGCTGCCATCCAATGGTCAGATAGAAAAGTGCAGCACAAAGGCGCCTTCAACGCTCGAGGCTGCACTTCCGCCTCTGACCATTGGATGGCAGCAGAGAGCGAAGACTCAGAATCCCAAGGCAAGTGCAATATTCTTCTGTCCACAGGAGGGCGACAAAGAGAAAAGACATAAGGAATCCCATTGATATATCATTGAGCCATTTGGAAATATAATTAAGTGACAATAGTAATACTACTAATAATAATATCCTGGGAGTTAGGGTTTTACAAGGTCTTTGGCCTCCGAGGCTGAGATTTTGCGAATTTTTTAATTTATTTTTTGAAATGTATTTTTTACGAGAAAACTACAAGTCCCAGCTCCTTGAAATTTGGTCACCATCCGCCCACGGGCCACGGGACCACTCGTACCACGTTTCGGATTTTTTCGACCACCGGCCGAGATTTTGCGAATTTTTTAATTTATTTTTTGAAATGTATTTTTTACGAGAAAACTACAAGTCCCAGCTCCTTGAAATTTGGTCACCATCCGCCCACGGGCCACGGGACCACTCGTACCACGTTTCGGATTTTTTCGACCACCGGCCGAGATTTTGCGAATTTTTTAATTTATTTTTTGAAATGTATTTTTTACGAGAAAACTACAAGTCCCAGCTCCTTGAAATTTGGTCACCATCCGCCCACGGGCCACGGGACCACTCGTACCACGTTTCGGATTTTTTCGACCACCGGCCGAGATTTTGCGAATTTTTTAATTTATTTTTTGAAATGTATTTTTTACGAGAAAACTACAAGTCCCAGCTCCTTGAAATTTGGTCACCATCCGCCCACGGGCCACGGGACCACTCGTACCACGTTTCGGATTTTTTCGACCACCGGCCGAGATTTTGCGAATTTTTTAATTTATTTTTTGAAATGTATTTTTTACGAGAAAACTACAAGTCCCAGCTCCTTGAAATTTTGTCACCATCCGCCCACGGGCCACGGGACCACTCGTACCACGTTTCGGATTTTTTCGACCACCGGCCGAGATTTTGCGAATTTTTTAATTTATTTTTTGAAATGTATTTTTTACG